>NC_048569.1:19467390-19767390 GCF_013265735.2 Oncorhynchus mykiss | reverse complement strand
CCCTTCACCCTGTCTCCCTCTGCTGGTCGTTGTTAGGTTACCTTTTCTCCCCCTCTTTCCCCCAGCTGTGCCTTGTCTCCTCCTAACCACCTCGTCACCCCTTTTCCCACCTGTTCCCTTTTTCCCTCTGATTAGGTCCCTATATCTCTCTCTGTTTCTGCTCCTGTCTTTGTCGGATTCTTGTTTGTGTGTCTCATGCCTGAACCAGACTATCATCGTGATTGCTGCAACCTTGTCCTGTCCTGTCGGAATCTACCTGTCCATCTGAGCCCACGTGTGTTCATCATTAAAGAAACTCTGTTTGTTAATTCGCTTTTGGGTCCTCATTCACGCACCTAACATGAGGACCCCACAGTGACTGTATTACAGGCAACATTCGCACTGAGCTAAACTGTAGAACTGCCATAAGACTCCTGAACAGGTAACCAAATGGTTACCCGGACTCCGGACTATTTGCATTGTGTGCCCCCCCCAAACCCCTCTTTTACGCTGCTGCTACTCTCTGTTTATCTTATATGCATAGTCACTTTAACTATACATTCATGTACATACTACCTAAATTGGCCCGACCAACCAGTGCCCCCGCACATTGGCTAACCGGGATATCTGCATTGTGCCCCACCACCCGCCAACACCCTCTTTTTAAGCTTCTGCTACTCTCTGTTCATCATATATGCATAGTCACTTTAACGATACCTACATGTACATACTACCTCAATAATCCTGACTAACAGGTGTCTGTATATAGCCTTGCTACTCTTTTTTTCAAATGTCTTTTTACTGTTGTTTTATTTCTATACTTACCTACACACACACACACACAAACATCCTTTTTTTTATCCCGCAACATTGGTTAGAGCCTGTAAGTAAGCTCACTCACTATAAGGTCTACACCCGTTGTATTCGGCGCACGTGACAAATAAACTTTGATTTGATTTGATTTGAGAAAGTGAACAGTTCGTCCTCCAATCCCCTTGATATAGTAAAAAGTACATTCTCATATCCCCTTGATATAGTAAACAGTACATACACTTTTCCCATTGATATAGTAAACAGTACCCACTCCTATCCTCTTTATGACGTAAACAGTACCTACACCGATCCCCTTGATATGGTAAACAAAACCTACACCTATCCCCTTGATATACTAAACAGTACCCACTCATATCCTCATAATTTAGTAAAAGGAACCCACTCCTATCCCCTTGGGAAAGTAAACAGTACCTCCTCCTATCCCCTTGATATAGTAAACAGGGAAAACACGTATTCCTTTAAAAAAGTAAAAAGTACCTACTCCAATGCCCTTGATATAGAAAAAGCACATACTCCTATCCCCTTTTATATAGTAAACAGATCACACTCCTATCCCATTAGTTTAGTAAACAGAACCCACTCCTATCCCTTAGAGAAAGTGAACAATACCTCCTCCTATCCCCTTGATATAGTAAAGAGCACCTACACCTATCCTCTTTATATTGTAAACAGTACATACAACTGTCCCATTAATGTAGTAAACAGTACCTCATGTCCCCTTAATATAATAAATAGTCCCCACTCCTATCCCCTTGATATAGTAAATAGTACCCACTCCTATCCCCTGCATATAGTCAACGGTACCTACTCCGGTACCTATTTTCAATACAATGTACAATGTATAAACATCAAACATATACTAGGAAAACTCTTCACATTACAATGTTTTCGTAATAACGTCATCTATTAACCTTTAATAACAAAACAAAAATGACGTACATTTTCCATCTATCGTCATGACCACCATTGTGGCTGACGGAAACCATTGTTCCAAAGTCCCTTTATTCATGTTTAATGTCTGGTTCTCCATAGTAACAGGACAAAGGAATTTGTCTGTGGCCTGAGATTTACCAGGAGCGTGAGGGGCCATAAAATCCCCCACATCTTCAGACCCCTAGATCTCTCCTCCTCTGTTGGGGTTGAGAGATATTCTGTAGGGTTGTGGTCTCCTGTAACCAGACCTGGTTAGGACAGTCATGACAATAGTAAACAGTACTTGTATCGCCTTAATATAGTATACAGTACCCAGTCCTATCCCCTTGATATAGTAAACAGTATGTACACATATCCCCTTGATATAGTAAACAGTACCTGCACCTATCCACTTAATCTAGTAAACAG
This sequence comes from Oncorhynchus mykiss, assembly GCF_013265735.2. Lineage (NCBI taxonomy): Eukaryota > Metazoa > Chordata > Actinopteri > Salmoniformes > Salmonidae > Oncorhynchus > Oncorhynchus mykiss. The sequence continues at coordinate 19,765,236 of NC_048569.1, read as the reverse complement.
TACCATCTCCTATCCCCTTTATATAGTAAATAGTACCTAGACCTGTCCCATTCATATAGTAAAGAGTACTTCTATATAGTAAACAGTACTTCTATCCCCTTAATAGAGTAATTAATTCCCACTCCTAACCCGTTGATATAGTATACAGTACCCAGTCCTATCCCCTTGATATAGTAAACAGTACCTACACCTATCCCCTTAATATAGTAAATGGTACCTACTCCTGTCCCCTTAATAGAGTAAACAGAACCTACTCAAATCCCTTTTGTCATGAACCGGCTCAAAGCCCGTAACAAAATGGAGACAACGTGGAGATAAGGAGTAACAAAATATATGTATTAAATCAAGTAATTAAGTATAATATACAATGGTGTGTGTAATCAGTAATCAGTAGTGTAAGTGAGTGTTTAGCATGCATGAATGGGATAATGCAGGGTGTTGAAAGATGCTAACGCAAACAACCAAAAAACCACCAAGAAACACAACAAAATCTATAAAGGTGTCTGCATGGAGAGAGTCTCCTCCATGAATGGGGAAGTGGTGTATTTATCCTGGGAGACACCGGGCCCATGTGTTTCCCATGTAGCTGACGAACCTCCCAACTCCGCCCACCGGCATCCTAATAAGGAAACAAGAACAAAGAGAGAATACAGCAGACAGAGTGGGAGGTCGTCACACTTTAATATAGGAAACAGCACCTACTCCTAATCCCCTTGATTTACTAAACAGCACATACTCATATCCCCTTAATGTCATAAGCAGTACCTCCTCCTATCCCCTTGAGATAGTAAAGAGCACCTACACCTATCCCCTTGATATAGTAAACAATACGTACTCCTATCCCCTTGATATAGTAAACAGTACATACACCTTTCCCTTTTATATAGTATACAGTACCCACTCCTATCCTCTTTGAGGTAAACAGTACCTACACCTATCCCCTTGATATAGTACACACAACCTACACCTATCCCATTGATATACTAAACAGTACCTACAACTATCCTCTTAATTTAGTAAAAGGTACCTCCTCCTATCCCCTTAGTAAAGTAAACAGTAACTATACCAATGCCCTTGATATAGTAAATATCACATACTCATATCCCCTTGGTATAGAAAACAGTACCTCCTCCTATCCCCTTGAAATAGTAAACAGGACCAACACCTATCCCCTTGATATAGTAAACAATCCAACACCGATCCCTTTGATAAAGTAAACAGCACCCACTCATATCTTCTGAATTTAGTAAACAGTTCGTAATCCTATCCCCTTGATACAGTAAACAGTACCTACACCTATCCCCTTAATCTACTAAACAGTACCTACACCTACACCTATCCCCTTAATCTAGTAAACAGTACCTACACCTATCCCCTTAATCTAGTAAACAGTACCTACTCCAAAGCCCTTGATATAGTAAAAAGCACATACTCCTATCCCCTTTATATAGTAAACAGTACCCACTCCTTTCCCCTTGATATCCCTTTACTATAGTAAATGGTACCTACTCATGTCCCCTTGATATAGTAAACAGTACCCACTCCTATGCCCTTACTTTAGTAAACAGTACCCACTCCTATCCTCTTGATAAAGTGAACAGTATCCCCTTGAGATAGCAAAGAACCCCTAAACCTATTCCCTTTATATTGTAAACAGTACCAACAACTTGATATAGTAAACAGTAAACAGTACCTACACCTATCCCCTAATATAGTAAATGGTACCTACTCCTGTAATAGAGTAAACAGAACTTACTCATATCCCTTTAATATAGTACGCAGTACCTCCTCCTATCCCCTTGAGATAGTAAAGAGCACCTAGATAGTAAAGTTGTTGATATAGTAAACAGTACCTACACCTATCCCCCAATATAGTAAACAGAAACCACTCATATCCCCTTAATATAGTAAACAGTACCCACCTATATCCCATTGAGATAGTAAACAATACGTATTCCTATCCCCATGATATAGTAAACAGTACTAGCATCACTACTCTGGACGGTTCTGACTTAGAACATGTGGACAACTACAAATACCTAGGTGTCTGGCTATGTTGTAAACTCTCCTTCCAGACTCATATTAAACATCTCCAATCCAAAATTAAATCTAGAATTGGCTTCCTATTTCGCATCAAAGCCTCCTTCACTTACGCTGCCAAACATACCCTCATAAAACTGACTATCCTACCAATCCTCAACTTTGGCGATGTCAATTAAAAAATATCCTCCAACACTCTTCTCAGAAAACTGGATGCAGTCTACCACAGTGCCATCCGTTTTGTCACCAAAGCCCCATATACCACGCACCACTGAGATCTGTATGCTCTCGTCGGCTGGCCCTCGCTACAAATTCATCCCCAGACCCACTGGCTCCAGGTCATCTATAAGTCTCTGCTAGGTCAAGCTCCGCCTTATCTCAGCTCACTGGTCACCATAACAACACAATAACTTTTGTTATTGACCAAATACTTATTTTCCACCATAATTTGCAAATAAATTCATAAAAAATCCTACAATGTGATTTTCTGATTTTTTTTTTTTCATTTTGTCTGTCATAGTTGAAGTGTACCTATGATGCAAATTACAGGCCTCTCATCTTTTTAAGTGGTTGAACTTGCGCAATTGGTGGCTGACTAAATACTTTTTGCCCCATTGTATCTGATTGGCAGAAAGCTTAAATTCTTGTTAATCTAACTGCACTGTCCCATTTACAGTAGCTATTACAGTGAAAGAATGCCATGCTATTGTTTGAGGAGAGTGCACAATTTTTAACATGAAAACTTATTAATAAACAAATTAGGCACATTTTTGCAGTCTTGAAACAACATTTTGAACAGAAATGCAATGGTTTATTGGATCAGTCTAAAACTTTGCTCATACACTGCTGCCATCTAATTGTCAAAATGTAAATTGCACCTGGGCTGGGATAATACATTATGGCCTTTCTCTTGCATTTCAAAGGTGATGGTACAAAAAAATACAAAGAATGGTTGCTTTTTCTTTCCCATTTCCACAAACTTTAAAGTGTTTCCTTTCAAATGGTACCAAGAATATGCATATCCTTGCTTCAGTGCCTAAGCTACAGACAGTTATATTTGGGCATGTCATTTTAGGCAAAGATTGGAAAAAAGGGGGCGATCCTTATAAGCATATGGAGAAACACACTTAGACATGTACAGGTGTGTGGGCATGGCATGCTTGCTCTGTTTTTCACTCTCACACAGACAAGAACACACAAACTCTCCTTTTCCCTCCTCCCTCTTCCTCTCCATCGATCTCTCTCTCCCTCCATCCCTCTCTCCCTCCATCACCTTCCTCAGTCTACCAGTGTGCTGATCTGAAGTGAGGTGTGAATTACACAGGCCAGTGGAGCTGAGCAGAGTAGAAGCCTGCCCATGGGATAATTGAATTATTCTTAATAGCAACCTTGTTAAAATATTGATTCTGTGTTACAGTTCTGAAGGAAAACAATCAATCAATAAAGGTGATCAAACATGTTATCATAGAACAAAGCTTTTGATTGACACAGCTTGCGACCCCACCTAACCAATCACGGTCTGGTGATCAGGCTGTTTTCAGTGTGTGTGTGTGTGTGTGTGTGTGAAAAGAGAGCAAGCAAAGACTAAACAATCCTTGCCAGAGTAATTAATCAATGTGAACATGTGAAACAGAGACACAAAACAAAATACTCAAACAAATATGAATTCTGACTTTCTTACCTCTGTCTTAACCTACAGTAAGTGTCTCATGATGTTATGACCCCAGTCATAAGCAGTTTGGCCTCTGGCTAACCTTTTACCTTTACTGGATGTTGTTATTGTCTCTCCACAGGTTGTGTGACTGTGACCGTAGGGGCAGTGTGGGCGTCTGCTCTGTGCTGGATGGTGGCTGTCACTGCAGGGTTAACGTGGAGGGACAGGCTTGTGACAGGTGACTTTTATATTGTACTGTTCTTTCTTCAAAATTGAAAAATAGGCATGTGACAGGTGACCCGTGATAGGCTACTGCATCATCACCTTATATAACATAATACTACCCTCCGGTTACCACGGTGACACAGACTCCCAGGAACATTTTCAGTGATGCCTATTGAGTGACTGTCGCTATATTTAGCAAGTTTTCCAACCCTTCCAGCAACTTTTATTGGTAAAAAAGGCTAGCAACACGTTCAGCTACTTTTCGGGCTGGCTTTAAGAAGTTTTGACACTGAGGATTTCTATGGTTTTAAAAGCATTTAGCAACTTTTCACACTCAATTCTTCCGCAAACGAGAGTGGGAGAAGCTGTCTGCAACAGAAGTCACCACAACGGTGCAGACACAGAAACACTTTGTTCTGCTTCCTACTGTTAGCACAATGGCGTACAGGATTAAGCTTTGATGCCGCCTGCTGCCGTTGTTCAACAGAACGTATCTTGACATTTTCTGGCACCGCTCTTTAACAAACTGTATCCAAATGGAGTCGGCACGGTAACCCATTGAAAACAGGTTTTCAAACTAACTGACAAATACATTTTTTCCAGAGTACTATACACATTATAAATGGTACTGTATACTAAACAAAAATATAAACACAAAATGCAACAATTTCAAAGATTTTACTAAGTTACAGTTCATATAAGGAAATCAGTTGATTTAAATGAATGAATTAGGCCCTAATCTATGGAATTCACATGACTGGGAATACAATCATTCAATCAAATGTATTTATAAAGCCCTTTTTACATCAGCCAATACAGATACCCAAGAAAGCTAAGGTAACTGAACTAAATGACTCGCCCCGTAGCACTCACTTCTGTCGTCATGAAGTGCTTAGAGAGGCTAGTTAAGGATCATATCACCTCTACCTTACCTGACACCCTAGACCCACGTCAATTTGCTTACCGCCACAATAGATCCACGGACGATGCAATCGACATCGCACTGCACACTACCTTATCCCATCAGGACAAGAGGAATACTTATGTAAGAGAGGAGGAATACTTATGCTGTTCAAAGACTATAGCTCAGCATTCAACACCATAGTACCCTCCAAGCTCACCATTAAGCTCGGGGCCCTGGGTCTGAACCCCGCCCTGTGCAAATGGTTCATGGACTTCCTGACGGGCCACCCCCAGGTGGTGAAGTTAGGAAACAACACCTCCAGTTTGCTGATCTTCAACACAGGGGCCCCACAAGGGTGCGTGCTCAGCCCCCTGCTGTACTCCCTGTTCACTCATGACTGCGTGGCCACGCACACCTCCAACTCAATCATCAAGTTTTCAGATGACAGTAGTAAGCCTGATTACCAACAATGACGAGACAGTCTACAGGGAGAAGGTGAGTACCCTGGTAGTGTGGTGCCAGGAAAATAACCTCTGACTATATGTCAACAAAACAAAAGGTACTGATTGTGGACTTCAGGAAACAGCAGAGGGAGCTCTCCCCTATCCACATTGACAGGACCACAGTGGAGTAGGTGGAACGCTTCAAGTTCCTCGGCGTACACATCACTGACGATTTGAAATGGTCCACGCACACAGACAACCTCAGGAGACTGAAGAAATGTGTCTTGGCACCTAAAACCCTAACAAACTTTTACAGATGCACAATTGAGAGCATCCTGTCGGGCTGTATCACTGCCTGGTACGGAAACTGCACCGCCCTCTCCAGAGGGTGGTGTGGTCTGTCCAACGCAAACTAACTGCCCTCCAGGACACCTACAGCACCCGATGTCACAGGAAGGCCAAAAAGATCAAGGACAACAACCACCCGAGCCACTGCCTGTTCACCCCGATATCATCCAGAAGGTGAGGTCAGTACAGGTGCATCAAAGCGGGGACCTCAAGGCCATCAGACTGTTAAACAGACATCACTAGGCGGCTTCCCCCCAATTACGTAACCCTGATGCCCTATATACATTGACTTGAAATCACTGGCCACTTTAATAATGGAACACTAGTCACTTTAATAATGTTTACATATTTTTGCTTTACTCATCTAATATGTATATACTGTATTCTATTTGACTGTATTTTAGTGTATGCCCTCTGACATTGCTCATCCTAGCATTTATATATTCCTTATTGTCCTTGTTGTGAATTATAAGATATTACTGCGCTGTTGGAGCTAGAATCACAAGCATTTTGCTACACCCGCAATAACATGTGTATGTGTATGTGACCAGTAACATTTTATTTGATTTTCAGATATGCATCTGTTGGTCACAGATAACGTAAAAGATATTTGCCTCACAATGGGCCTCAGGATCTCGTCACGGTATCTCTGTGCATTCAAATGGCCTTCACATGACCGTTGATAAAATGCAATTGTGTTCGTTGTCCGTAGCTTATGCCTGCCCATGCCATAACCAAACCGCCACCATATAGGGCACTATGTTCACAACGTTGACATCAGCAAACTGCTTTCCCACTCAACACCATACACGTGGTCTGTGGCCAATTGGACATACTGTCAAATTCTCTAAAACAACTTTGGAGGTGGCTTTATGGTAGATAAATTAACATTAAATTCTCTGGCAACAGCTCTGGATAGACATTCCTGCAGTCAAACTTCAGATATCTGTGGCATTGTATTGTGTGGCAAAACTGCGCATTTTAGTGGCCTTTTATTGTCCCCAGCACAAGGTGCACATGTGTAATGATCATGCTGTTTAATCAGCTTTTTGATATTCCACACCTGTCAGGTGGATGGATTATCTTGGCAAAGAACATGGATGTAAACAAATGTGGGCCAACATTTTTGGACAAATAAGCTATTTGTGCATATGGATTTTTTATTTTTTTTTACCTTTATTTAACTAGGCAAGTCAGTTAAGAACAAATTCTTATTTTCAATGACGGCCTAGGAACAGTGGGTTAATTGCCTGTTCAGGGGCAGAACGACAGATTTGTACCTTGTCAGCTTGGGGATTTGATCTTGTAACTTTCCGGTCACTAGTCCAACGCTCTAACCACAAGGCTACCCTGCCACCCCAGGGATCTTTTATTTCAGCTTATGAGACATGGGATCAGAACTTTACATGTTGAGCTTATATTTTTTTTCAGTGTATTATGCTTTCATTCATAGTCACTCAGGACACGTATCATTCAGTGACGATCGGTGCCGTTTAAGATGTGGGAGGGCGATTATTTGTTTTATGAACATGGCCTTATTTCTATTACAGCATATTGGATGACTGTTATTCATATTCCATTCACCCAGCTCAATGTAACATCGATAGGTTTAGACTACTACATGATACTCACATTTTCCCTATGCCCATCATGAGGTTGCTACAACCTAGCCTACGAATGAAAGTTTACAACGTAGGTGCACAGGTCGAGGCACCCAATGGTAGGACAACAGAGTCCATGCCCATCTTCCGAAGACATCTGAAACCCTATCTCTTCAAAGAGTATCTTAAATAATCATCCTATTCACCTCAACCCCCCACCCCCACACACACACAAAATAACCGATAGCTACATTATTTATGAAAAATGTACTTTCTTTGCCTATGATATGCAGTTGTCCCACCTGGCTGTCTAAATATGAATGCACTAGCTAAGTCACTCTGGATAAGAGTGTCTGCTAAAATACTAAAATGTACAATGTAAAAATGTTGAGAGAAAAATGTGAGTAAAGAAGTTAACAAAACATTGACCAATACAATATCGCCTTACACACTCTTGCCTGCATCTAGCTGATCTAGGGTGTAATCATTAGCCATCATTAACAGTTGAAAACGAGAGTTTCTATTGGACAAATTCAGGTATGTTTATCCCCATTTGGTGCTGTTTGCTTCCTTTTAAGAAATGTTTGTCAACAGAATTGGCGGAATGAATACACCCCTGATCACACGCAAACACAGTTAACTTTCATAACAGCCACATACAAACAGCATGATCACATAATTAATAAAACCAAAAGCTTGGAAGAGATCCAGTGTAGCTAACATATGTTAAACTAGCTAGCTGCCTTCGCTAGCTAAGTGAAAGTGAAAAAAATACTATGAAATATAGCTAGCTCTCGCTTGCTTCTCCTTTATTTTTAAATAAATACATTTGTTCAAACCTCTTGTCTTTCTTTCTCTTTGAGTCAACTACTCACCAAACGTTATGCACTGCAGTGGTAGCTAGCTGTAGCTAATGCTTTCATTATTAGATTCATTCTCTGATCCCTTGATTGGGTGGACAACATGTCAGTTCATGCTGCAAGAGATCTGATAGGTTGGAGGAGGTCATCCAGAAGTTATCACAATTACTGTGTAAGTCTATTGAAGGGGGTGAGAACCATGCGCCTCCTAGGTTGGTGATACCCTAAAGAGTGCTGTTGAGGCTACTGTAGACAATTTTATTGCAAAATGTGTGTTTTAATCTATTATTTGGTTGACATGTGAATCTATTTAGTATAGTTTTATCTAAAAAAGCATCACTTTTTTTTAACTTTTTCACTATTTTAATGAAATTCACTGAGGAGGATGGTCCTCCCCTTCCTTCTCTGAGGAGCCTCCACTGGTGTCAATGTGATGTGTTCTGGGGCCTTTTTAGTCATAATGCTTCTGAAAAGACTGGGGAAACATGATTCTTTTAGACTTTCTGTCTGTACTTAACCCTCTCTACACCCATATTTTTATCATTTTTATTCTGCTCTCTAAGATTTGACCAGACAGACACAACACAGCCAAATCACTAGTTTGAACTTAGCCAAACACGCAACCACAATGTCTCCAGTGTTGAATTATTCTTCACAGTTTTTTGGCATGTTTATTTTGTTGTGTTGTGTATTATTTCATGCTTCATTGAACAAGGACTCTCTTTCCCTTACATAGTCCTGTTTCTAAACAACACACACACACAAACACCCACTAAGACACACAGAACCTCCCCCCAAAACTCTCACCCACACACACACACACACACACCAACTGACTCCCCTACACACACAGCCACACAGCCACACAAACACACAAACACACACACACCACCACACACGTCCAGCAATTTAACACTGGAGTGATATATATGCAGAAGATGAATGTGCAAGTAGAGATACTGGGGTGCAAAGGAGAAGAAAAAAAATAACGGTATGGGGATGCGGTAGTTGGATGGGCTATTTACAGATGGGCTATGTACAGGTGCAGGGATCTGTGAGCTGCCCTGACAGCTGGTGCTTAAAGTTAGAGAGGGAGATATGAGTCTCCAGCTTCAGTGATTTTTGGAATATGTTCCAGTCATTGGCAGCAGAGAACTGTAAGGAAAGGCGGCCAAATGAGGAATTGGCTTTGGGGGTGACCAGTGAAATATACCTGCTGGAGCGAGTGCTACAGGTGGGTGCTGCTATGGTGACCAGTGAGCTGAGAAGAGTTACAGATGACCTGGAGCCAGTGGGTCTGGCGACAAATATGAAGCGAGGGCCAGCCGACGAGAGCATACAGGTCGCAGTGGTGGGTAGTATATGGGGCTTCGGTGACAAAACGGATGGCACTGTGATAGACTGCATCCAATTAGCTGAGTAGAGTGTTGAAGGCTATTTTGTAAATGACATTGCCGAAGTCAAGGATCGGTAGGATAGTCAATTTTACGAGGGTATGTTTGGCAGCATGAGTGAAGGATGCTTTGTTGCGAAATAGGAAGCCAATTCTAGATTTAATTTTGGATTGGAGATGATTAATGTGAGTCTGGAAGGAGAGTTTACAATCTAACCAGACACCTAGGTATTTGGAGTTGTCCACATATTCTAAATCAGAACCGTCCAGAGTAGAGATGCTGGATGGGCGGGCAGGTGCGGGCAGCGATCGGTTGAAGAGCATGTATATAGTTTTACTTGCATTTAAGAGCAGTTGGAGGCCACGGAAGGAGAGTTGTAATGGCACTGAAGCTCGCCTGGAGGTTAGTTAACACAGTGTCCAAAGATGGGCCACATGTATACCGAATGGTGTCGTCTGCGTGGAGGTGGATCAGAGAATCACTCGCAGCAAGTGCGACATCATTGATGTATACAGAGAAAAGAGTCGGCCCGAGAATTGAACCCTGTGGTGCCCCAATAGAGACAGCCAGAGGTCCGGACAACAGGCCCTCCGATTTGACACACTGAACTGTCTGTGAAGTAGTTGGTGAACCAGGTGAGGCAGTCCTTTGAGAAACCAAGGCAGTTGAGTCTGACGATAAGAATGTGGGGATTGACAGAGTCAAAAGCCTTGGCCAGGTCGATGAATACAGCTGCACAGTATTGTCTCTTATCGATGGCGGTTATGATATTGTTTAGGACCTTGAGCATGGCTGAGGTGCACCCATGTCCAGCTCGGAAACCAGATTACATAGTGGAGAAGGTATAGTGGGATTAGAAATGGTCGGTGATCTGTTTGTTAACTTGGCTTTTGAAGACCTTAGAAAGGCAGGGTAGGATAGATATAGGTCTGTAACAGTTTGGGTCTAGAGTGTCTCCCCTTTGAAGCGGGGGATTACCGCGGCAGCTTTCCAATCTTTGGGGATCTCAGACGATACAAAAGAGAGGTTGAACAGGCTAGTGATAGGGGTTACAACAATTTTGGCAGATCATTTTAAAAAGAGAGTGTCCAGAATGTCTAGCCTGGCTGATTTGTAGGGGTCCAGATTTTGCATCTCTTTCAGAACATCGGCTATATGGATTTGAGTGAATGAGAAATGGGAGAAGCTTGGGCAAGTTGCTGTGGGGGGTGCAGGGCTGTCGACTGGGGTAGGGGTAGCCAGGTGGAAAGCATGACCAGGCATAGAAAAATGTATCGGTGGTGTAAGTGTTTCCTAGCCTCAGTGCAGTGGGAAGCTGGGTGGAGGTGCTCTTATTCCCCATAAACTTTACAGTGTCCCAGAACGTTTTGGAATTTGTGCTACAGGATGCAAATTTCTGTTAGAAAAAGCTAGCCTTTGCTTTCCTAACTGCCTGTGTATATCCTAACTTCCCTAAAAATGTGCATATCGTGGGTGCTATTTGTTGCTAATGCAGTACGCCACAGGATGTTTTTGTGCTGATCAAGGGCAGTCAGGTCTGGAGTGAACCAAGGGCTATATCTGTTCCTGGTTCTTCATTTTTTGAATGGTGCATGCTTATTTATGATGGTGATGAAAGCACTTTTAAAGAATAACCCGGCATCCTCTACTGATGGAATGAGGTCAATATCCTTCCAGGATACCCGGGCCAGATCAATTAGAAAGGCCTGCTTGCTGAATTGTTTTAGGGAGCGTTTGACAGTGATGAGGGGTGGTCGCTTGATCGCAGACCCATTACGGACGCAGGCAATGAGGCAGTGATCTCTGAGATCCTGGTTGAAGACAGCAGAGGTGTATTAGGAGGACAGGTTGGTTAGGATGATATCTATGAGGGTGCCCGTGTTTACTGATTTGGGGTTGTACCTGGTAGGTTCATTGATAATTTGTGTGAGATTGAGGGCATGTCCCAGTTTAGGTCACCTAACAGTACGAACTCTGAAGATAGATTGGGGGCAATTAATTAACATATAGTGTCCAGGGCACAGCTGGGGGTAGAAGGTGGTCAATAGCAAGTGGCAACAGTGAGAAACTTGTTTCTGGAAAGGTGGATTTTTAAAAGTAGAAGCTGAAATTGTTTGGGAACAGACCTGGATTGTATGACAGAACTCTGCAGGCTATCTCTGCAGTAGATTGCAACTCTGCCCCCTTTGGCAGTTCTGTCTTGTCGGAAAATGTTATAGATAGGGATGGATATTTCAGGGTTTTTGGTGGCCTTCCTAAGCCAGGATTCAGACACTGCTAGGACATCCAGATTGGCAGAGTGTGCTAAAGCAGTGAATTAAACAAATTTAGGGAGGAGGCTTTTAATGTTAACATGCATGAAACCAAGGCTTTTACAGTTACAGAAGTCAACAAATGAGAGCACCTGGGGAATGGGAGTGGAGCTAGGCACTGCAGGGCCTGGATTAACCTCTACATCACCATAGGAACAGAGGAGGAGTAGGATAAGGGTACGGTTAAAGGCTATAAGAACGGGTCGTCTAGTGCGTTCTTAACAGAGAGTAAAAGGAGCAGGCTTCTGGGCACGGAAGAATAAATTCAAGGCATAATGTACAGACAAGGGTATGGTAGGATGTGAATACAGTGGAGGTAAATCTAGGTATTGAGTGACGATAAGAAAGGTATTGTCTCTAGAGGCACCATTTGAACCAGGTGAGGTCACCGCATCTGTGGGAGGTGGAACAAAAGGGTTAGCTAAGGCATATTGAGCAGGGCTGGAGCCTCTACCGTGAAATTAGACAATAATCACTAACCAAAATAGCAATGGACAAGGCATATTGACATTAAGGAGAGGCATGGGTCTAATGATCATGGGGTCTAATGAGTAGCTAAGCGGGCTGGAGACAGCTTGCGGGCCGGGCTAGCAGGCTAGCAGAAGGGACTTAGGGGGACGTTGCGATGGAAGAGTCAGTTGTAGCCCCCTCGGGAGGTTACGTCGGCAGAAGAATCGTGATGGATCGGCAGGGCTCCGTATAGTAAAAGGGTACAGGCCAATTGGCAAAAATAGGTATTGTAGCCCAAGAAAATTGGCTGATGGACCTCTTCAGCCAACAGTCCGATATGCTTTAGACAGCTAGTTGGCTGTGGCTAGCAGATGGGCATTCAGGGGACGTCGTGACGGAGAAGCCTGTTGAAATCCCCCTCGGGTGGATTACGTCGGTAGACCAGTCGTGAAGAATCGGCGGGGCTCCGTATCAGCAGTAAATGGGATCCAGGCCAATTGGCAAAATACGTATTGTAGCCCAAGGAAGTGGCTGATGGACCTCTTCAGCTAGCCGGGAGATGGGCCTAGCATAGGCTAGCTCCAGGCTAAATAGTGCTTGCTTCGGTACAGAGACATTAGCCAGGAGTAGCCACTCGGATAGCAGCTAGCTAGCTGCGATGATCCAGGTGAAAAGGTTCAGAGCTTGCGGTAGGAGTCCGGGGATGTGGGGAAAAGAGTCCGGTTTTCTCTGGGTTGAATCGCGCTGTGCAGACTGGAAGGAGTTGTCTGGGCTAAATGTTAGCTGATGACCGCTAGCAGTGACTAGCTGACTACTAGCTAGTAGCTAGTTAGCTAGCTAGCTGCTTTTGGGGGTTCCAATTCTAAAGTAAAGAAAATAGGAGAACTGTACCACATTGGGTGAGGCGGGATGCAGGAGAGTATGTTGGAGTTGAGGTTTAAAAAATATTGAAAAAATATATAAGAATTATACACACCCAGACACCAACACACACACTCACACACACCAGTGGTCTCCACTACAGCAGTCTGTCTGGAGGTCATGGTAGTGTATCACAGTGTGAGACCAGCTGTGGGGTGATTGGCCTTGGCCTCCTCCTTGGCCTCAACACTGCAACAGAGACAGCAACACATGTTCACTTGGCAGGTTCTCTCATCTACACAGACTCACATGGCCTAGTGATGGTCTCTGAGCTTGCTCCACAATATGGAGAGATTAGCTACAACAAGCTACACAGAAACAGTGGGTAAAGTAGCACAGGAGTGCAATGACGAAGCATATAATGACGATATGTTTTGTGCGTGCATGTCAAGGCTTTCCGTTAGCCGGCAAATGCCGGCTTTAATAAATACAAAAATACGAGTAAAAAAACTGTTGCCGGCCAAACTGACATTGATTTTTAAATATCCATTGTGAAAGAATGCTTTTTATTAATTGATGGAAATTCCAGTCAGAGTGTAAATACATCATGCTTATCGGTCTATAACTTAATTTCATAATTTAGTATAATTAAATTGGCCTGTGTGTATTTTCGTTATTCATTATATATCTTATTTATCCAACACAATCACAGCATACAGAGCTGGGTGCTGCTGGAGTAAAACATGTGCTTTCTTCAGCCCATTCATTGCACAACAATTATAAATTCAATAATGTGTTAAAACCAGTTTTGGTGCATGATTAAAAAGAGCTGCTATTTTAATTTCTCAACTGGTAATTGAATAGTGCCTCCCATTCACCATTGAAGTACAGGCAACAAGCTATCAGCCACCACTTTACAATGTGAGCTGGTGGCAGTATGTATTTTGAAAAAATACTTAATTCTTTGAAACCTAAATATTATATTTCATATTATGAGGCATGTCTTTTAAAAATACTTCATAGGTGGCGCGTGAGTTTCAAGTTTGGGGAAGCTTACAATTTATCCTACAATTTCTACTGTTCTGCATACCACTTATGATTTTCATGTGCGCATTTTGTGGAACAGTTTCATTTCAATAATACGTTTTCATTTCTCTAAAGCATTGTCCTGTTAATTATACATGTTTTTATTAAAATCATATAAAGCTAAAAGCTAAAAGTCAACTAATGCGAGATCACCAGCCTCTGGCATAGGCCTAAGAGTTATTTTTTCAAAGAAGGTAATCCTCAATTCCTCTGTGGCTAAGTCATGCTTTCTAGTGGAGTATTTTGAATGCTTTTATTTATTGCTGTATAAACAGGGATAGTTATATGATTTTGGCAAATGTATTTCCATTCATCTCCTGTTCTATTGGTTTTCATATCAACGTTCAATTTGTTGTGCAGAAGCCAAAGGCACAATGCTAGTCATATTAGTAACCCATCCTCGTTGTTGCATGTTTAGATTCCCCCTCTTTCTAAGTTTCTAAAAGAGATTTTAATCTCTGTCACATATGGAATTGCTACCAGGTGCGCTGTTTAGACTGGTGTTTTCCCAGGTGCGCTGTTTAGAATGGTGTTTTCCCGGTGCGCTGATTAGAATGGTGTTTTCCCAGGTGCGCTGTTTAGAATGGTGTTTTCCCAGGTGCGCTGTTTAGAATGGTGTTTTCCCAGGTGCGCTGTTTAGACTGGTGTTTTCCCAGGTACGCTGTTTAGAATGGTATTTTCCCAGGTGCGCAGTTTAGACTGGTGTTTTCCCAGGTGCGCTGTTTCAACTGGTATTTTCTCGCGAATAGCTTTTTGGCAAATGTATTGGCTGCTTCATTACACAAGTTGCGTGTTCTGACCCATATGCACCCAATGCATTTCTCAAATGACCGGTAAATTAAAATGTTCCCTGTCACGTTGTCCGTGTGTGTGTGTGTGTGTGTGTGTGTGTGTGTGTGTGTGTGTGTGTGTGTGTGTGTGTGTGTGTGTGTGCAGGTGTAAGCCAGGCTCCTTCAACCTGCAAGAGAACAATCCAGCTGGATGTTCGCCCTGTTTCTGCTTCAGACACTCATTGGCCTGCAGATCGTCCAAACACCATACAGCTGTCAACATCACATCGGACTTTCTTGAAGGTATTCAGCCAATCATATATATTTTTTCAGCCAATCATGATTATCTTGAAAGTACTGCATTCAGCTGATAACTAGCTAATGACTTTCATAAGTTCTGAGTCATTCTGCCATGTTCCTCCTCCTCCTCCTCCCCCCTCCCTCCCTGCAGACACAGATGGCTGGTCAGGACAGTTTTCCGGGGGACAGGAGTATCCTCTGCTGTGGAAGGAAGGGGATGTCTACTTGCTACCACTCAGTGAGGATGATCTCGGCTTCTACAGCGCTCCAGGTGAGAGAGACAGAGCTGACACACACACACACATACATACACAAAGAGAGCTGATGTCACGTTTAAGGTGAGATATGAGTAGGACCTGGAGTTTTCCCAAACATAAAATCTGGCCAGGTCTAGACCATTGATTTATAGGAGATCCGGACCATGGAGTTATATGAGAAGATCTGGACCCTGGAGTTTATAGGAGAAGATATAGGCCTTACAGTTTATAGGAGATCATCTGGACCATAGAGTTATAGGAGAAGATCTGGACCATGGAGTTTATAGGAGATAATCTGGTCTATAGAAGTAAAGAGGAAGATCTTGACCTAAAGATATAGGAGAAGATCTGGGCCCTCGAGTTATATTAGGAGAATATCTGGACCATAGAGTTATAGGATAAGATCTGGTCCATAGAGTTATAGTAGAATATCTGGACTTAGAGTTATAGGAGAATATCTGGACCTAGAGTTATATGAGAAGATCTGGGCCCTAGAGTTATAGTAGAAGATCTAAGCCCTAGAGTTCATTGGAAAATAAAGAAAGAAAGATACTTCGTCAGTTGTACAACTGAATGTATTTAACTGAAATGTGTCTTCCACATTTTATCCAACACCTCTGAATCAGAGAGGTGCAGGGGGCTGCCTTAATCGACATCCACATCATCGGTTCCCTGGGAACAGTGGGTAAACTGCCTTGCTCAGGGGCAGAACGACAGATTTTTACCGTGTCAGCTCGAGGATTTGATCCGGCATCCTTTTGGTTACCTGCCCAATGCTCCTACCCGCCAGGCTAC
The DNA here is from genome assembly GCF_013265735.2 of Oncorhynchus mykiss. NCBI lineage: Eukaryota > Metazoa > Chordata > Actinopteri > Salmoniformes > Salmonidae > Oncorhynchus > Oncorhynchus mykiss. The sequence continues at coordinate 19,748,936 of NC_048569.1, read as the reverse complement.
CTACCGCCCAGATGCAGAAGATCTGGGCTCTAGTTTATAGGATAGTATCTGGGCCCTAGAGTTATAGGAGAATATCTGGGGCCTAGTTTATAGGATAATATTTGAGCCCTAGAGTTATAGCAGAAGATCTGGGCCCTAGAGTTATAGGAGAAGATCTGGGCTCTAGTTTATAGGATAATATCTGGGCCATAGAGTTATGGGAGCAGATCTGGGCCCTAGTTTACAGAATAATATCTGGGCCCTAGTAATAGGAGAAGATCTGGGCCCTAGAATTTATAGGAGAAGATCTGGGACCTAGAGTGATAAGAGAATTGTATGCACTTCCAGGATGAGGAAAGATTACACAAAGACGGTTTGTGCTTGGAGAGAGCTCAGACACCCGCTGGTCTTTTAACATGTAAATATGTAAATCATATTACCGTCTGCCACCTTTAATACCCTTGGCTTGCTGCTCGAGATCATTCCTTTGTTCGATTAAACAATAACTCATAACGTTAGCCATAAGGTCATAAAGCACATGCTGCAACACCATTTTGTCACAGCAGACTCTTAACACGACCATTAGGAGAGAGGAGTTATAGCTGGCTCTGCTACAGGCTCTCCCTATGACTGTGTCCCAAATTACACCTTATTCCCTACATAGTACACTACAGTACCCTATAGACCCTGGTCAAAAATAGTGCACTTAATAGGGAATATGGTGCTATTTGGGACTCAGCCTATATATCAGTAGGAGAGACTAGGCCTGATGGAATTGGATGTCTTGGCCATAGCTGGAAGAATAACAAAGGGGAAATCGGCCTGGCTCAGCTCAGTCTGGCTACTCAGTGCACCAAGGACCCAGCCCAGCGAAGCAGCAGCCAACAGGGAGAGGGATAGAGAGAACCAGAAACAGCAGAAATCCCATTAACTACCAAAACATCCTGATGGTTTCATGTTCAAGCTCTCTGATCACACTAAACAAGTTCATTCAGACAGGCGTCTGTCTATTTATGTATGAAAAGCCTGAGATCACAGAAGACGCCTCGGAGGGAAGATGCTTTGGTCCACTTGGTCCAGGGATATTTTTAGAGTTTCTTATATGTCGTTAAGTCGACTTGGATATATTTAGTTTGTTTGTTTATTTATTTATTGTTTGGTTTAGTTCTCTGTTTTCTTGAAGCTCGTCCATCACTCCAGTGCCTCTGCAGGCCACCACACAGTGATTAGTGGTCAAACTTGCCGGGAGCTGCCTTGTGGCCATCCCCTTATCTCGCCGGAACAGAGCTTGTTGTAGTTGTTTTGTCAAGTAGTAAAATACGGAGATCTATTGCCACACCGCTTTAATGATAAAATTCTCTCTCTCTCTCTCTCTCTCTCTCTCTCTCTCTCTCTCTCTCTCTCTCTCTCTCTCTCTCTCTCTCTCTCTCTCTCTCTCTCTCTCTCTCTCTCTCTCTCTCTCTCTCTCTCTCTCTCTCTCTCTCTCTCTCTCTCTCTCTCTCTCTCTCTCTCTGTGTAATCCTCCTGCAGCCTTTCTCACTATAGCGTCGGATAATTCTGAGTGACAATGCACCGCTACCAAACAACACGCAGAGGGAAAGCAATTTCTTATTAATCTATTTGTCACCAATTTCAGTGTGTCTGTCGCTTAAATGTCTAGAATCAGATCAGTTGGCTTCTCAGTGTAATGAAAACAGATAGAAGTGTTGGGGATCAACTTGTTTCTTCCCGACTTCCAGAAATACCGGCGAAACTGCAGGCGAAACTGCAGTGCCAAAGAACACAATCCCGACACACAATAGAGGAGCCCAGATCACAGAGCATTATCCAGGGAAGTTCAGCTGGAGTCTTTCAAAGAGAGAGAGAGAAGGCTGAGAGGGACTTAGAGAAAAAGTCAGAGAGGTAGAGAGAGTGCGAGAGCGAGAGAGAGAAATAAAGAGTTTGTGAATACATGGTCCTCTATCCAATTCATTTACCACCACACTTGTCCTCATCCTCTTGGCAAAGAAAAGATTGCTGCTAGCTGACACATAATAGAAAGGTCACGTTCCTATGACGACAGAGCACTTGTCAACAGATTCTATCATGGATTCCAAGCCAACACCACTTTCTTCAACAGCCTTGCTAATCCAGCCTCACTGACATAGCTTCCATTTTTGACTGCTGGACATTCACTGAAGCAATGCAGGTTATGTGCTACTCCTCTCCAATCCTCCAAGCTCAAGGGTCCAACAGGCAGCTAACATCCCTGATCCATAACCAGCCACCTGTGCCTTAGTGCCTGACATGGTCATGGTCCATCTCCCTATCTACACCAGGCCATACTGCTAACCCAGAAAACCAAGAGGGACATGTCCCCAAGAGAGTTATATTTCAGAATGCCAAGAGAGAGACATGTAGTTCTATCCTTTATGTGTCTGGCCTCAAGGGGGCCAGGGAGCATGTGGCTGGTGCAGGAGAGCAGGCTATGACATTCACTTCAGGAGCCAAAGAATCAGATCCCATGTGTGTTCAATCTCCATCTCAATCCTTTCGAGGGCTATCCTCGAGTGGGCACCAGTCAAAGGATTATGTGACTGGTTTTACACTGTATAACATAACCAAAGGATCACTTGTGGGTCTCATCTCCATCCTTCATTCCTATAGGGCTCGCCGAGAAGGGGCACCAGTCTAGGAAGAATGAAATGTGATTGAATAGTAAGTAATCTTTCAGCTCATGAGCCTGAGATTCCCTGGGGGAATCAAACCAGGTGGTGAGTTCAGATCCAACCCAGCTCTCTGCCATCGGGAGAGATGTTGGGGGGGGGGTTGAAGGGAGAGATGGTCATTAAGAGCTTCACTCGACATGAACGCTACCACAGAGTCTGCCATCACCTCAGCTTGGCAGATTCTCACCTAAATAGGCTGGACACGGAGAGAGGGAGAGAAAGGGGATAAGGAGAGAGAAATGGATATGGAGGGAGAAGCGAGAGAGGGAGCATACCTGCAGGAGAGAAATGGAGAGGGGAAAAGGAGAGACAGGAAAGAGAGGAAGCACAAAAGGACGAGGGAGAGAGTGGGAGAAGTTTCAGTATACATCCTCTGCAGTAACGTTTCTGCCAAGATTCCTGGACAGGCTGCCTCTGCACTGGACGTGAGCCCTAGAACGTTCAGGACAAACCACCACCATGATCTCTGATTGGATGTGAGCCCCAGAACGTTCAGGACAAACCTTCACCCATCAAAAAGAGAAACGTCCCTTTTTCAGAACCCTGTCTTTCAAAGATAATTCGTAAAAATCCAAATAACTTCACAGATCTTCATTGTAAAGGGTTTAAACACTGTTTCCCATGCTTGTTCAATGAACCATAAACAATTAATGAACATGCACCTGTGGAACGGTCGTTAAGACACTAACAGCTCACAGACAGTAGGCAATTAAGTTTACAATTATGAAAACGTAGCCTTTCTCCTGACTCTGAAAAACACCAAAAGAAAGATGCCCAGAGCCCCGCTTATCTGCGTGAACGTGCCTTAGGCATGCTGCAAGGAGGCATGAGGACTGCAGATATGGCCAGGGCAATAAATTGCAATGTCCATACTGTGAGACTCCTAAGACAGCGCTACAGGGAGACAGGACGGACAACTGATCGTCTTCGCCGTGGCAGACCACTTGTAACAACACCTGCACAGGATTGGTACATCCGAACATCACACCTGCAGGACAGGTACAGGATGGCAACAACAACTGCCAGGGTTACGCCAGGAATGCACAATCCCTCCATCAGTGCTTAAATTGTCCGCAATAGGCTGAGAGAGGCTGGACTGAGGGCTTGTAGGGGTATTGTAAGGCAGACCAGACAGAACTGGCAAAAAGTGCTCTTCACTGACGAGTCGCAGTTTTGTCTCACCAGGGGTGATGGTCGGATTCACGTTTATCGTCGAAGGAATGAGCGTTACAACGAGGCCTGTACTCTGGTCTGGGACGGTGTGTCACAGCATCATCGGACTGAGCTTGTTGTCATTGCAGGCAATCTCAACGCTGGGCATTACAGGGAAGACATGCGGTACCCTTCCTGCAGGCTCATCCTGACATGACCCTCCAGCATGACAATGTCACAGCCATACTGCTCGTACTGTGCGTGATTTCCTGCAAGACAGGAATCTCAGTATTCTGCCATGGCCAGCGAAGAGCCCGGATCTCAATCCCATTGAGCACGTCTGGGACCTGTTGGATCGGAGGGTGAGGGCTAGGCCATTCCCCCCAGAAATGTCTGGGAACTTACAGGTGCCTTGGTGGAAGAGTGGGGTAACATCTCACAGCAAGAACTGGCAAATCTGGTGCAGTCCATGAGGAGGAGATGCACTGCAGTACTTAATGCAGATGGTGGCCACACCAGATACTGACTGTTACTTTGATTTTGACACCCACCTTTGTTCAGGGACACATTATTCAATTTCTGCTAGTCACATCTCTGTGGAACTTGTTCAGTTTATGTCTCAGTTGTTGAATCTTGTTATGTTCATACAAATATTTACTCATGTTAAGTTTGCTGAAAATAAATGCAGTTGACAGTGAGAGGACGTTTATTATTTTTCTGAGTTTAGAATGTTCAAGATAATCTAATTCGATGACCCCACTTAACATCACTGGCGCACTCTCATTAGCTGTACATTACCATATCAGACTCCATTACACCCACAAAGTAGATTATGTTTTTGGGGTGTTTTTAGAGAAGAAAACATTGCTATATTGGCAAATTGTGTGTGTGTGTGTGTGTGTATAGTGTTTAGAGTAGGTCACCAGACTCGCGGACACTCTCTCTCTTTCTCTCTCTGCTGGGTAAAGTTAAAGCTTGTCTGTTCACGTATTGCTTTCATGCCCATTGCACGGCAGTCAATGTCAGTTAGAGGCCTCCATGGGACTTAAAGTTGTTTGTGTGAGACGGCGGCTATCTAGTTGAAATAGAGTTGATTAATTAGTTTGGAGAGAGTCTAAACCATTGATTGATCGCAGGACTCCTCTACCGTTCATCAAATGTCACTGGGACGTCAGGCATCTTGGCAGAGAATTTGTCTGCCCCTGGAAGGGGGTCAGTGGAGTTCAGGTTGAGCACATCACTTAATAACAGACACACAGAGATTGAAAAGGCACATTCAAAACACACACACATACACACAGACGGACACACACACACACAAAACAACACACCCACACTCACTGCGTGCACATTGAGTGGAAGCAGAAAACAATGTTGTTCTGACTCCCAGAACTGGCTGGTAGTGCTCTGTTATCTCTTGTCTGTTTCTCTCCTGTGACAAACCCATTAATAGTAGTACAATGGCATATGTGACTCAGGAAGTGCCTATGTCGCGCGTCACTAGTTCACAGGAGAGCCATTTGAACCTAAACTATTTTATGTTTGGGCAGAAATGCCCTCTGGAACATGTGAACTTTCATGTACATTAATAACAAATGTGTATGCCATCTGTAAATACAAATAAAATGGTTAAATTATGAGCCTAGTTGGTTTAGCCACAGAAAAGGATGCAACCTTCCCGCTAGCCATGATAGTCTGAGATTATTTTTTATTTCTTATTTAACAAGGCAAGTCAGTTAAGAAAAAAATCTTATTTTCAATGATGGCCTAGGAACAGTGGGTTAACTGTCTTGTTCAGGGGCAGAACAACAGATTTTTACCTTGTCAGCTTGGGAATTCAATCTTGCAACCTTTTGATTACTAGTCCAACGTTCTAACCACTAGGCTGTCTTTTTTTGAAAGATATCACGTAGTAGAACTGCATAAGTGCTGTTCTCCACTTTCTGGAAGACAAAGTTTTGAAATCAGTGGAATTAGAGTATGATAGCTAGATGGAGTATGACAGGAGATCGAGAAAATTCTGGCGTTTGATTGCAAACATGCAGATGGGGTCGAAAAGAGAACACACAGAAGGCTGTTGTATTAAACATCTACCAACTAAGGGCAACCATGGCATCCATGACAAAGAGGGAGAATAGTCTAGTCTAGTCTAGTTAGCTTAATTTTGTAAGAAAGTCATTTTAAGTTAGTGTACTATTAGCTAGCTAACGTTAATAGGTGTTCCAAAACATTCAAAGGCAATTTTCTCAAAAGTGAGGTTACAAGTTTATCAACTTCCAAAGTATAAAAAAAAGTATCCTGTTGTTCCTCAACTGTAGTGTATGATATACCCTTTTCTAGTTTTGAGTCTCTGCTTTGTCCAATGTAAAAATTAAAAATAAACACGATTTCAAATGTTCCTACATAAGACCAAATCGAGCTGGTCGGTCACATATTTTGGCTTAGTTGATGTACCATTAGAACTAGCCAAAAGTTGTCTAACATTAGCTAGCTAGTTAGCTCACCAACTTTAGCTATCATTTTTGCCTCAATCACACTACACCTGAATCAAACAATGAGACCAGAGGCCAAATGATTGAAGATTGATATTCTTATGTTTTTGGACAGTGCATTGAGAGTTTTTCTTTGTCAGTCTAGCAATGTAACATTATTGATCTGTCACTTTCCCTAGCTAATTCCTTACTTTTCACACTGCCACAGTATAAACATCTCTACAGGCTACACTGTCATGGTGCACAGTCAGTACATAACACTATGATCATCATAGCTTAGCAGGCTCAGATGGTGACAGGTGTCCCAGCAGAGCCAGAAAGCCAGGGAAGACAAGTCTACGGAGCTCAGGTGAATTTTGCAGTATATTAATACAATCAGTGAATGGATACAAAGTTCCATCTTGAGTTGATGGGTAGGCAACTGGGAATAATGGTAATTTCAATTATTTGAACCATTGATTACTTTCTTGGATAATATAATGAATGTAATATAATATAATATAATGAACTCTGAGGTAATTCTTTGTCATGCCTCATCTGAGCAGGATTATATGTTGACTGTGGTCTCAGCAGGGTCAGGCCACCAGGGAAGACCAGTCTGTGACAGCGCTGAGGTGAACTTTTGCAGATACTTTATTCTCTCTAAGCAGCAAACACTGGACAAGCCAGAAGCTTCAAATATTAAACTATTTTAAGGTAGTCTGACAAACCTCTGAAGTTGATTTCCAAACTGTAACAAAACGATTGATAGAGGCTTTTCTCGATGATACAAAACATGTCATACAAAAATGTGAGGAAGACCTGGAAGACACAATTGATGATGATGAATAGATACAGATACCGTATGATGAATGCCCAGTGATGGTCATATTATCTTAGACATACATTACTGCAGTTTAAAACCATCCACAGAACATACTATATTCCAGTGAAACGGAATATCATGCACTCAGAAATGTAAGTCCTCTGATGAAGGTGGAAAGCACAAAAGGGGAAATATTTACATATGCTATGATCTTGTGAAGGCTGGCTGAAATCTGGCAAATAGTATGTTTTTTTTTTTATCTCAGCATGTCTACAGATTCTCCCTTCTTCCTGTTTATGTTTGCTTTGAAATGTTGATACTGGAGACTGTGGTCAGAAGAACCTGTTTAATCTAGCATTTATAGCTGCTAAGAAATGCATTGCCATTAATTGGAAAGTTGGTTATCCTCCCACATGTCACAATGGATGGCAGAAAGGTCAAGTTATGTATCACTAGACTTGAATTATTATAAGATTAAGAGTATACAGTGCAACTTTCATAAGTTCTGCGTGCCTAATATGGAATACTGCATGACAAAAGGGATCTGTATTGAAAACATTAGTTGTTTTTAGTCGAGCAGTTACAAATAGATTTTTTTTCATGGCACATGGACACCTGTGTGATTTGTGCCTGTCTCAGTGGACTAATCCATTTAGGAAGCCGCGGGGATGCCACAGTCCAAGAAAATAAGGATTGTGGCTCAGATGCACAAGGCACGTCTCTCTGCCACCATTTCGTGGGTTTTCATTGTTTCATAACTTCATTTTGTGCATTGTTTGCTGTGTCTATCAATTCCCCATTACATATATCACCAGTCGTAGCCTGCATTTAGCCGTCCATTAATTCCCATAATTTATCATCTGCAAAGTTTGTTTAGGTACAGTCATTTCTGTTAATGCATTCAAGATATTATTATTACTGTCTTTTACCGGTCATTGTCGGAGTGAACATGTGTTTTGCAGAACCCACAACCTATGCTACACTTGTGAGAAACACGTTTTTGTTTATTTCATTCCATATACGAGTTTTGTCAGTCATCCGGCACTGGGCAGTGTGCTTGGGATGATAAAGGCTGGTCCTCCAAATATCAGATGTGACTGTGAGGTGAGCAGACAGGTGTGTGTGTGTGTGTGGTCAGACTGCAGCCTCTGGCACCACGTACCACCCACAGTATCACCTTCTGACATCCACTGCAGCCCTAACAATACCAGCAGAGACCAGAATACATGACGTACACAAACACACTCAAAACACACAACCTCAGCCTGATAGTGGAGGTTGCACTGCTGCGGCACAGACCTGGGTTCAAATACAATATGACTGAGCTTGCCTTTTGCAATAGCACAAATAGAAAAGTCCCAAAAGTACAAGCCCAACCCAGCCCAACTGTCACTCCAGGGAGGCTAAGCAAATGCTCAAAGCATTTTTTTAAGATTTCAAATAGTTTGAACCCAGGTCTGCTGAAGTGTCATTCACACTGTGGCATATTATGCTGTTTCGTATTGCCTTACTGAGAAATGTCTGCCTCGTTTATAAAAGTGCACTGCTGTTTTTATTGCTGCAATCAATCTTGAATAATGGATGCTTATCCATCTCCTCTTAGCATACTGATTATTGTTTTATTTTTACATATTTCCACAAACACCATTTTATTGAGTCTCTCACCTCACCCACCCATGACTCAAGATGTTGTATATTTCAGGGATAGTTTTTCCAATTTGTTGTTTTATTAGAGGCTCCCTGGCTGCTGATCATGTTGTATGCTGTGAGTGTGCTGGTTTGAAAAGTGGTTGGAATGTGTGTGTGTGTGTGTGTGTGTACGCATGGCTTGGTGTGTGTGTGTGTGTGTGTGTGTGTGTGTGTGTGTGTGTGTGTGTGTGTGTGTGTGTGTGTGTGTGTGGCTCTTTGAAGTGGTGTTAATGTGCTGTAATGAGGGTAATTAAAGCCAGACTCCCACTGTGATCTGTGGGCTACAAGCTCCTCGGCCCTCGCACTTTACCATACATACACACACACACTCACTCTCTCTCTCTCTCTCCCTCACACACTCCCCCCAACGTGGACCCTCTCTCTTTCACACTTACACACACTCGTACAAACACACACACATACTAAATCAATCCCTTACTAGTTCACTCTCAGATGTACACACTTGCAAACATACACAAACACAAAACAATTGAAATCCCACACAGTAATGATGAGAGGTTCTCTCTCTCTCTCTCTCTCTCTCTCTCTCTCTCTCTCTCTCTCTCTCTCTCTCTCTCTCTCTCTCTCTCTCTCTCTCTCTCTCAATGGGACTTATTGACATGTCTCTCTTTCTCTCTCTCTGTGTCTCTCTTTCTCTCTGGGAGAATGTGAGATAGCTAAAAGCATGTCTGTTTGTCTGTCTCCCCTTCCTCCTGTAGAGAGGTTCCTGGGGAACCATCTCCTGAGCTACGGCCAGCTCCTTTCCCTGACCTTCACGGCCGGGGCCCAGTACCTCCTCCCTCACAGTGCCACAGTGCTCCTGGAAGGATCGGGAACTACCCTGTCAGCTGACCTTTCACCCCAACATGGACCTGTCCACCAGCCGGGCCTTGCTCCCCAGCACACCTTCACTCTCAGGTAAAACCTGTGTAAGGCGGCAACAGTAGCTGAGGTGTGCATATGTGAGTTTGGTATATGTGTATAGCATGTGTGCATATGTGTATGACATACTACAAGGCTACTACCATTGTGCTACTATTCATGATATTACACATGTCACACATACAGTAGAGTCCTCAGGCTGTGTGGATGAACAGTACCATCTTCATGGCAATATGATCCCTATCTGGATTGAGATACTATGGAATCTGCCTTATGACTGTGTCAGACATAGTCGTGTCCTTTCTGGTTACTGTCCACCACTAAAGGTGTCCTTATGCTTCCCATCCAAAACAGTTTGTAACAGTTTGTGCAAATATTATGATGATATTTGGTGAAGGTTTCTTTTCTGCTGTTCGTGCAAAACATGTTTTTTCTCGAGCCAAGTCGAAGTTTGGAGCCAAAGTCTACACACTTTCATCTGTCATGGGTCAACAGTAAGGATTCTTCAATTAAGTGTTTGTTGTCATTCAATAATAGACTACTTTTTCATGCAAGTTTTTTTCCCTTGAGAAATACTGCCCCAATCATCTTAGTTAGATGTAAAATTGCGCGACTAAGATATCCTCTGCAAAAAATAAATAATGAATGACAGACTTCTTGAGTTATCTTAGATAAATGTTGACTACTTTTTCAAGCAAAGGTATTTTTAGGGAGTAGGCGAGCACATTCATTCAGTTCACCTAGCCAAGTTCGACTTCACCAGCCCTTGGTGAAGGGGCAGTTTGGCCCTCCCTTAAAGCAGCGGGGCCTGGGGAAAGGAGTGTCATTAAGTGGGCCATCTATGGAGACAGGCTCCACACACGTCATTAGAGAGACAGATATCTGTCCCTACACACTCTCTCACACACACACACAAACACACACACAGCATCCCCTCCTGCTGGAGCTCTCTTCCTGGCTCCACACGGTTACGTTGAGATGGATCAGCTGGGAAGTGGAGTGGTGTGTGTGTGTATCCATGCCTGTGTTTGTGTCATTTGACTGCAGACAATAACACAACACACACTTCCCCATTCCCTGGCTATGTACTCTGAGTGACAGATAGCATGCTGTATGTTATGACTGTGAGCCTGCATGTGTTGTGTGAATGTGTTGAATGTATTAGCCAGGATAAGTGTCTCTGTGTTTCCAGCAGACACCAGGATCATTTATAATCACAGGGAGTAAGGGGGTGGATAGGGGTGTTCAGAGACTGGGGGGGGTGGTTGATGCCCACATGTTAAATAGTGTTGGAGGAGTTAGCCTTTGCTGTTCTCTATTACAGTGTAGACTGTGGGGAGACACAAGGGGTGGATACTTTTTGTTCTAAATGTGTAAACAGGATACATGTTTGTGTATTCTGGTTCTCTTCTCTTCATCTTCATCCTCTCTTTTCTCTTCTGTCTATTTTCTCTTCTCCTCCTCATCTCTCTCTCCTCTCCACCCCTCTTTTTAATTTAATTATATTATTTTTTTCATTTTACCCCCTTTTTCTCCCCAATTTCGTGGTATCCAATTGTTAGTAGTTACTGTCTTGTCTCATCACTACAACTCCCGTAAGGGCTCGGGAGAGACAAAGGTCGAGAGCCATGCGTCCTCCGAAACACAACCAAGCCACACTGCTTCTTAACACAGTGCGAAACCAACCTGGAAGCCAACCGCACCAATGTGTCGGAGGAAACACCTTACACAGGAGTCGCGAGTGCGCTATGAGACAAAGATATCCCTACCGGCCAAACCCTCCCTAACCCGGACAACGCTAGGCCAATTGTGCCTTGCCCCATGGACATCACGGTCGCGGCCGGCTGCGACAGAGCCTGGGCTCGAACCCAGAGTCTCTGGTAGACCACTGCGCCACCCGGGAGGCTCTCCTCTCCGCCCCTCTGTGTCTCTATCTATCTGTGTATTTGTGTGTGTGTTTGGTTTTACTATCCTTGTTAGGACCAGAAGTCCTGACAGGGATAGTAAAATAAGGAACATTTGGGGTCATTTCGCAGGTCCTCACAAGGTAAAAGGCTATTTTAGGGTTAGGGGTTAGAATTGGGATTAGGGTTACGGTTAAGGGTAAGGTTTAGGGATAAGGTTAGGGGTTTGAGGTTAAGGTTAGGGATAGGTTAAGGGTTAGGATTAGGTTTAGGGTTAGGGAAAATGGGATTTTGAATGGGAATCCGTTGTTTGGTCCCCACAAAGATAGTAAAACAAACCACACACTATGCACAGACCTTCAGTGGATTCGTGGTCATCTGATGATGTTCCTCTCATACTAGCGTTCCTTAATTACAGTCTCAGTGTCTCTGGCTCTGCCCGGCTCTGATTAGAACCAAAATGGACAGTGCTCCATAGGGAAGACATGGCAGAGAGTTCTCTCACTTTCACATCAACCCCTGCTTATCGCTACACAGCAGCAGAGCAGCAGCTCCATTACCGGGGGGCTGTGAGGCTGTGTTTGTAATTGTCTCCTTTTATAACTATGGCAGTCTAGGGGCCGGGGAACGAGGACCTCTGTAGAGGGGGAGAGGTCTGTGTGGTCCATAGACTGGACACACATTTTTTCACATACAGAGGAAATGTAATATACTGTCAACACTAACTCATAGACACAGAGGACATATAGCGGATATACCTTGCCCAAATATAACACATTCACACACAGGACAGAGTAGGAGCTGTATGTCCAACAGACAGCTTCCACATTCCCATTAAAAACACAAACATCCCATGCTACATTTCAGACGGTGAACATAAGATATGACTGATGCATTTATTAATTCCTACAAACATACTGCACGTAATAATACTGTACAAACATGTTGCGGGACTCGGTAATCATAGGGGCCTCAGTAAACGTAGGGGCCTCAGTAATCATGGAGCTGTGTTTGTTTTCCTCCAGACTTCACAAGGAGGAGACGAGGCTGAAGCCTTCATTGTCTGCCTTCCAGTTCCACCATCTTCTCTTCAACCTCACTGCTATACAGATCAGCAACGCAGGAGGACACAACTGTAAGTGTGTGTGTGTGTGTGTTTACATGCGTGCATGTGTGTAAGAGCGGGTGTGTATAAGTGTGTGTGCATACATGCAATGGCTACACCTCAAGCTAGCGTGTTGTCCATTATTTGTGCCTCCTGTACCCTATCACTAAGAGTATGTTCTTATTTAACCAAAGTAAAACAAATCCATCAGAAGAGTCATTGAGCTGGATGTGGTTCCTCTCTATCCTGTCAGTTCATTAATGGACAGCAGTCTGCTTCCTACTACTTGCTCTCAACCTGCTGCCCTCTCATTGGCTCCGGCCTCTTCTGGAACATCTCTGAGGAGAATATGCATGGTAACACCACTTGGCCTCGTGAACATCAGCTGTCAAGTTATTTCACTGGCAGGGGAAGTTCAGTACCAGAACTCTATCTCACTTAGTAACACTGCCTCAGTCACTCTCATATGGACCACATGCACCCACGTACGTACACACACATACACACTCTTTATAGTTTATACACACAACCACTTTGAGACTATTAAATGCAACAGAGGCACCCACGCACATTTTCATTACCAGTTAAGGCCTACTTTATATCGCTGAGTGTTCAACACATGCTTGCTCTCACTGAAGCATTGAGTTGTGCCAAATTCATAGGCAAGAGCAGCAGGACTTCTGCTCACAGATATTGCATGTCTGTACTTCCACATCCCCTGCTCTTTAATGGAGTGAGCGGGGGTACGGTCTGATATTTATTCTCTCTCTCTCTCTCTCTCTCTCTCTCTCTCTCTCTCTCTCTCTCTCTCTCTCTTATAGTGTTTAGGTCAGTGTACTGAGGGGATGTGAGAGGCATTACATTAGTTAGTTAAAGCCATACACACCATCTCTCACATTGGGTCAAAGCCACACACACATTCACACTATGTACACATAGACACACACGGTCTCTCTCTCTCTCTCTCTCTCTCACACACACACACACACACACACACACACACACACACACACCCTCTTTGTGCATTGCGGAGGAAAACACTGCTAATGATTTGTGTTCGGTCTCAAATGAATTCTCAAACAGTGTTAGAAGTGCCTTATCTCCGCAGGCCGCCAAGCAAATGTTAATATGAAAATCCCACAAAGTGCAATTTCGCCTTTTTCTCCCCCACTGCACCAAAAAACAGATTAAGACATTCATTATTATTTTAATGACAGGATTGTCTGTAGGCGATGGATGTCACATTGTTGGGTGAGGATCCTGTGTGACAGCTGAGTAGTGTTGAAGATGTAAGGTTAGGGTAGGAGGCTTCCACAAAATCAGTAGAGGGAGAGGTGTGCGGGGTGGAGGGTGCGGGGTGGAGGGAGAGAGAGAGAGGAATGGAGAGAGGGGCAGAAAGAATGGGAGAGAGAGAGAGAGATGTAGAGAGACTGGAAAAGGGAGTGAGAAAAAGGGAAAGAGGGGAAGAGTGAGAGGGAGAGGGAGATGAAGAAAGGGTATAGAGATGGAGAGAGAGAGGGGAAGGGGGATACCTAGTCAGTTGTACATCTGAATGCATTCAACTGAAATGTGTCTTACGCATTTAACCCAACAGCTCTGAATCAGAGAGGTGCGGGTGGCTGTCGAGAGACAGGGAGAGGGAGAAGGAGAGGGAGATGGTTTAACTGGTGGCCAGGAGTATGGTAGTCGGAGGGGATGAGTTGGTTGGGGGCTGAGTTGCAGATGGTAAATTAACTGTGTTGTATCGTTGCTTAAGGAACAGGGTGATCACGACTTGTTAGAGCCCATGGTCTCTCTCTTCCTCATGCTTATTCTGTCTTTTTTAAATGGCTCTTTCCCTCTCTCTCGTTAGACATTAATTCATTAATTCACCCATTCTGTATTTTTGATCTCACACACATCCCTTACTCACCGTGATACACGCACACACATCCTCACTGGCACTGGTAAAGAGCCTCTGTTGAAAGCCTGGGCACTGGACCTTGAGTGGTGGTGGTAGTATTCTGTACAATGGCTGAGGAGGATTCAACCTGGACTATCGCCCCATCACTATTCATGGAGGAAGAGAGGAAAGAGGAATCAGTAATCCTAGTGGGTGCATGCTCCCCCAATATCTCCACGTTTTCTTCTCTTCTTCTCCTCCTTTCCTCGTGCTCTCCTCCCTCGCTCCTCTGCTCTGATTTATTCATTTGTTTTATCAGAGATTCTCAGAGTGAGGTAGATAGGTGTGTGCCCACATTTACGTCACAAGAGTGCAGGTATGCACACACACACACACACACACACACACACACACACACACACACACACACACACACACACACACACACACACACACAGAACTTGGTTAAATTCCTAGATTAATCTTGTTTCTGATTATAAAACTCAGCATTAGTGGACCATTGTCTTCTGGATGTGAGAGTAGCCTTTTGAGGACGTTTGAGTATTCATGACCTCTCCAGATTTGGAGATAAAGTATTAATGATCTCCATCCTCTCTCCCCAGACACGTCCCAACTCTCAGGGGTAACCCTGGCTTCCGCTGCCCCCTTCTCCAGTCCTGTTATCCCCTCTACCCCTCCTGCACTCTGGGTAGAGGTGTGTACATGCCCTCCTGGATTTGGGGGTCAGTTCTGTGAGCTCTGTGCCCCAGGATTCAGCAGAGAGGTCCCTAACGGAGGACCCCTGTCTCCCTGTGTGCCTTGCACCTGCCACCAGCATGGACCATGCCACCCTGAGACAGGTAGGAGAAGTCTAAAAATTCCTCAAACATACATGTATCTTATACCGTTTTAAAGGTAATCTTGTTGTTAATCCCACCACAGTGTCCGATTTCAAATATGCTTTACAGCGAAAGTACCACAAACGATTATGTTAGGTCACCACTAAACCACAGAATAAATACAGCCATTTTTCCAGCAAAAGATAGGAGTCACAAAAAAAAACAAATAGAGATAAAAATTAATCACTAACCTTTGATGATCTTCATCAGATGACACTCATAGGTCTTCATGTTACACAATACATGTATGTTTTGTTTGATAAAGTTCATATTTATATCAAACTATCTGAGTTTACATTGGCGCGTTATTCACTAGTTCCAAAAACATTTAGTGATTTTGCATAACCACATCGATTCAACAAAAACTCATCATAAATGTAGATGATAATACAAGTCATACACATAGAATTATAGACATACCTCTCCTTAATGCAACCGCTGTGTCAGATTTTTTTTTAATTTATGGAAAAAGCAAACCATGCAATAATCTGAGACGGCGCTCAGAAAAATAATAACTCCCAATCCTAGTTCCACAATAAATGCTTGATTTGTTCGATAATGTCCATTATTTATGTCCAAGTAGCTACTTTTGTTAGGGTGTTAGGTACACATATCCAAACGATCGTGCAGGTCCAGCATAACTTCGGACAAAAACTTTAAAAAGTTATATTACAGCTCGAAGAAACTTGTCAAACTAAGTATAGAATCAATCTTTAGGGTGTTGTTATCATAAATCTTCCATAAAGTTCCAACCGGAGAATTCCTTTGTGTCTGGAGAAGCCATGGAATGCAGGTCGATATCATGTGAAATGCGCATGACCAGGAAATGGCTCTCTGCCAGTAACCTGACTCATTTAGCTCTTATTCAGCCCCACAACACAGTAGAAGCCTCATTCAAGTTTCTAAAGACGGTTGACATCTAGTGGAAGCCCTAGGAAGTGCAACTTCATCCATATCCCACTGTGAATTCAATAGGGCCTGGGTTGAAAATCGACCAACCTCAGATTTCTCACTTCTTGTTTGGATTTCTTCTCAGGTTTTTGCCTGCCATATGAGTTCTGTTATACTCACAGACATCATTCAAACAGTTTTATAAACTTCAGAGTGTATTCTATCAAATACTAGTATTACTATGCATATATTAGCAACTGTGACTGAAGAGCAGGCCGCTTACTCTGGGCATCTCTGGGCACCTTTTATCCAAGCTACTCAATACTGCCCCTGCAGCCATAAGAAGTTTTAATTAACCTCTTCTTTTTCCTTCTCCCCTCTACTCGTCTCTTTTCTACTCGACTTTCCCTCTCTCTCAATTCAATTAATTTCAATAGACTTTATTGACGTGGCAAGTTAAATTACTTACCATGTCAAAGTATACATATAACAAAAATGGTGGGACCAACAGCAATAGGAATAATAGTAGTGGAAATGGGATTACCATTAACAGCAACTACAACAACAATATTAATGAGAATAATAATAATACATTAAAGCAATAGTAGTAGACCAGTCTCAACATGGCATGGTAAGAAAGCCAAAACAAAACGGGAAATATTATTGACATTACATAGCACTTTTCACTGGCTGTCCCTCAGGTTGTGGCAGGAGAACACATTTTGTCTTTTCACTCATTAAATATTACATCTTTGTCTATATCTCTCCTCTGGAGCAGAGTGAGCACAGCCTGTCCTCTCTGGGCAGCCAGGCTTGCCTGTGATGTCAGGTCTCTATAGCCAGACTGTGCTCACTGTGTCTGTACCTAGTCAGTGTTTTCCTCAGTTTTCGATCAGTCACAGCGGTCGATAGTCTGCCACCATGACCTGTCTGTTTAGAGCCAAATAGCATTGAAGTTTACTTATATTTTGTGTGATGTCTTTCCAATAGGTGATATCTTTTAATTTTTTATTTGTGAGGAGTTGGTTGGACCAGATTTCCTGAGTGCTGTCCTGAGGCTCTATGGCACATATGTCAGAGTCAAGGCCCGCGGGCCACATCCGGCCCGCAAGAAGGTTTTTTACGGCCCCTGGGATGATCTTGATTTATTATTAGAACCGGCCCGCAGCAAGCCGGCAGCCCGCAGATCTTTTACACGCACCAATACTACATTTCCCACAATGCAAAGGTGACGCACCGAGCAGTAGGCTGCTTCATTTCAATATTTATTGGCACAGCAGTCGTCAGCATCACAGTAAAATTAACTTTCAGATACCCATCAAAAATGGCAAAACGGAAGGTGGATACTGAGAACCGGGGGTTTCAAACAAGGTGGGAGTCGGAGTATATGTTCACGAAGGTAGCTGGAAAACCTGTGTGTCTTCTGTGTGGAGAAAGTGTGGCGGTACTGAAAGAGTATAATCTGAGACGACATTATGAAACGAAACACGCGGACAAAAACAAGAATATGGACATGGAACAAAGGCTACAAAAGGCCAGTTTTATTTTGGCAGAAGAGATCGCTAAATCAGCCCGGCCATTTACGGAGGGGGATTTCATCAAAAACTGCATGATTAAAGTTTGTGACGAAGTTTGCCCAGAAAAAAAGGCAACTCTTTTTAAATGTGAGTCTGAGCAGAAACACCATTGCCGAGAGAGTAGACCAGTTGTCCATCAATCTAAAAGAGCAGCTTGTGAAAAAGGGAAAAGATTTTATTGCATATTCCTTGGCTGTGGATGAGAGCACCGACATTTCTGACATTGCCCAGTTGTCAATTTTCATCCGCGGAGTGGACTCCAACCTAAGCGTGACAGAGGAGTTTTTGGCTTTACGTCCTATGCATGGCACAACTACGGGGCATGATTTGTATGAAGAGGTGTCAAGATGTGTAAATGAGATGGAGCTGCCTTGGGAAAAACTCGTGGGTTTGACAACCGACGGAGCACCTGCGATGTGTGGACACAGGAGCGGACTGGTGGCGAAGATACGGGAAAAGATGCAAGAGGAAAACGCGACAGGTGAGCTGACAGCTTATCATTGTATCATACACCAGGAAGCGTTGTGCGGTAAAGCCTTGAAAATGGAGCATGTAATGAGCATCATCACGCGCACAGTTAACTTTATCAGAGCCAAAGGTTTGAATCACCGCCAGTTCAAGGCATTTCTGACGGAGTTAGAAACGGAGCATGGTGATTTGCCTTATCACACAGAGGTGCGATGGCTAAGCCAGGGAAAGGTGCTTCAAAGATGTTTCGAGCTTCGTGAGGAGATTTGTCTGTTCTTGGACAGCAAAGGGAAAGACACAACACAACTCCGAGACGAAATGTTTCTGTGTGAAATGGCTTTTCTGTGTGACATTACGAGTCATCTGAATGCAATAAACTTGCAGCTGCAGGGTCGGGATCGTGTCATCTCTGATATGTACAGTACAGTGAAGGCATTTAAAACCAAACTGACTCTGTGGGAGACGCAGATGCGGAAAGAAAATTTGAGCCACTTTCCCAGCTGCCAGACCATGAAAGAGAAGCTCTCTACCAGTGCGTTCCCGAGCACACAGTTGGCTGATAAAATAGGTATGCTTGCCGCTGACTTTCGACGCCGATTTGCTGACTTTGAAGCACAAAAAAGCAGGTTGGAACTGCTCGGTAACCCATTTGCTGTTGACGTGGAAAGCTCACCACCAAACCTCCAAATGGAGTTGATTGACCTCCAATGCAATGATGCACTGAGGGCAAAATATGCGGCAGTGGGTGCTGCGGAGTTCGCCCGTTTCCTCCCCGGCACAATGCCCCAGCTGCGCATCCAGGCTGCTCAAACGTTGTCTATGTTTGGCAGCACATACCTGTGTGAACAACTGTTTTCTTTGATGAACCTGAACAAAACATCACACAGAAGTCGACTTACTGCTGAACACCTCCACTCAATTCTGAGGATTTCTTCAGCTCAGAGCCTTACCCCGAACATTGATGAACTTGTGGAAAAGATGGGACACCACCAAGTATCACCCTCAACCTCAAACAAGTGAACATTACTGTGCAATCACATATTTAGAGTTTTTACTCAGTTCAAGTTTAAAAGTTAAAATTTAATATTTGTTTTCACTGCATGTTACTTCTCCTTAAACAAAGTGTTGTTTTTGATTAATAGATTTTTGCACTTTATTTTTTTGTATTTCAATCCAATTATATTTTAAAAATATTTCAGTTGAGTGGATGATAGAAAATTGCTATTATTGTTTTTTCTTTGAAGTAAATTTAGCCCACTTTTGCTAAAATAGAAAATATAGTCTACTGATGGTGCCTTGAATACCGGTTTCTTTCATTTAATGTTCATGTTATGGGGATATTTATATAAAGGAAATTTGTCTTTTGTGTCTGTTGAAAATTAAAGATTACTGACAGAGCCATAAGAAAATATTGCTTTATTTATCTGATCATATTGTAATATATTTGTTAGGTTTTCAGTAGGTTCAATTAGGTTCACTAGACTATATGCGTCATTTAAAAATTTTTCAATGAACATTCGAACAGTCCGGCCCTCGTCTTGTAGCTGATTTTTTTATTTGGCCCTCCGTCCATTTGACTTTGACACCCCTGCTCTATGGGGTTGGTTTGGGTTATTGATCTGAGCTTTGGAACCAGCTGACTTTTTATTTTTTTTATTTAACCTTTATTTAACTAGGCAAGTCAGTTAAGAACAAATTCTTATTTTCAATGACGGCCTAGGAACAGTGGGTTAACTGCCTGTTCAGGGGCAGAACGACAGATTTGTCTATTTTCTTATTTTGTCTCTTGACATTGTAGGGACGTGTAATGAAATGTTTTGGGGTCACATGTTTTTAGATGTTTGTAAAATTTGATGGCTATTTTTTCTATTTGAATAAGGAAAGGGTATTGGCCCAATTCTGCTCTACATGCGTTATTTGGCGGGTTTCTTTGCACTTGCAACACAGTCTTGCAAAACTCTGCATGTATGCCTTATGACTAACGTGATATGGTGTGATGAAAGAAACATACAGGAACTCAAATCCTTCTGTTCACCTGATTTAGAATTCCTCACAATCAAATGTAGACCGCATTATCTACCAAGAGAATTCTCTTCGATTATAATCACAGCCGTATATACCCCCCCCCCCCCCCCCCCCCCAAGCAGACACATCGTTGGCTCTGAACAAATTTTATTTGACTCTTTGCAAACTGGAAACCATTTATCCGGAGGCTGCATTCATTGTAGCTGGGGATTTTAACAAGGCTAATCTGAAAACAAGACTCCCTAAATTTTATCAGCATATCGATTGCGCAACCAGGGGTGGAAAGACCTTGGATCATTGTTACTCTAACTTCCACGACGCATATAAGGCCCTGCCCCGCCCCCCTTTCGGAAAAGCTGACCACGACTCAATTTTGTTGATCCCTGCCTACAGACAGAAACTAAAACAAGAGGCTCCCACGCTGAGGTCTGTCCAACGCTGGTCCGACCAAGCTGACTCCACACTCCAAGACTGCTTCCATCACGTGGACTGGGACATGTTTCGTATTGCGTCAGACAACAACATTGACGAATACGCTGATTCGGTGTGCGAGTTCATTAGAACGTGCGTTGAAGATGTCGTTCCCATAGCAACGATTAAAACCAGAAACCGTGGATTTGATGGCAGCATTCGCGTGAAACTGAAAGCGCGAACCACTGCTTTTAATCAGGGCAAGGTGTCTGGTAACATGACCGAATACAAACAGTGCAGCTATTCCCTCCGCAAGGCTATCAAACAAGCTAAGCGTCAGTACAGAGACAAAGTAGAATCTCAATTCAACGGCTCAGACACAAGAGGCATGTGGCAGGGTCTACAGTCAATCACGGACTACAGGAAGAAATCCAGCCCAGTCACGGACCAGGATGTCCTGCTCCCAGGCAGACTAAATAACTTTTTTGCCCGCTTTGAGGACAATACAGTGCCACTGACACGGCCTGCAACGAAAACATGCGGTCTCTCCTTCACTGCAGCCGAGGTGAGTAAGACATTTAAACGTGTTAACCCTCGCAAGGCTGCAGGCCCAGACGGCATCCCCAGCCGCGCCCTCAGAGCATGCGCAGACCAGCTGGCCGGTGTGTTTACGAACATATTCAATCAATCCCTATACCAGTCTGCTGTTCCCACATGCTTCAAGAGGGCCACCATTTTTCCTGTTCCCAAGAAAGCTAAGGTAACTGAGCTAAACGACTACCGCCCCGTAGCACTCACTTCCGTCATCATGAAGTGCTTTGAGAGACTAGTCAAGGACCATATCACCTCCACCCTACCTGACACCCTAGACCCACTCCAATTTGCTTACCGCCCCAATAGGTCCACTGAAGATGCAATCGCCATCACACTGCACACTGCCCTTTCCCATCTGGACAAGAGGAATACCTATGTGAGAATGCTGTTCATTGACTACAGCTCGACATTCAACACCATAGTACCCTCCAAGCTCGTCATCAAGCTCGAGACCCTGGGTCTCGACCCCGCCCTGTGCAACTGGGTACTGGACTTCCTGACGGGCCGCCCCCAGGTGGTGAGGGTAGGCAACAACATCTCCTCCCCGCTGATCCTCAACACTGGGGCCCCACAAGGGTGCGTTCTGAGCCCTCTCCTGTACTCCCTGTTCACCCACGACTGCGTGGCCACGCACGCCTCCAACTCAATCATCAAGTTTGCGGACGACACAACAGTGGTAGGCTTGATTACCAACAACGACGAGACAGCCTACAGGGAGGAGGTGAGGGCCCTCGGAGTGTGGTGTCAGGAAAATAACCTCACACTCAACGTCAACAAAACTAAGGAGATGATTGTTGACTTCAGGAAACAGCAGAGGGAACACCCCCCTATCCACATCGATGGAACAGTAGTGGAGAGGGTAGCAAGTTTTAAGTTCCTCGGCATACACATCACAGACAAACTGAATTGGTCCACTCACACAGACAGCATTGTGAAGAAGGCGCAGCAGCGCCTCTTCAACCTCAGGAGGCTGAAGAAATTCGGCTTGTCACCAAAAGCACTCACAAACTTCTACAAATGCACAATCGAGAGCATCCTGGCGGGCTGTATCACCGCCTGGTACGGCAACTGCTCCGCCCTCAACCGTAAGGCTCTCCAGAGGGTAGTGAGGTCTGCACAACGCATCACCGGGGGCAAACTACCTGCCCTCCAGGACACCTACACCACCCGATGTCACAGGAAGGCCATAAAGATCATCAAGGACATCAACCACCCGAGCCACTGCCTGTTCACCCCGCTATCATCCAGAAGGCGAGGTCAGTACAGGTGCATCAAAGCTGGGACCGAGAGACTGAAAAACAGCTTCTATCTCAAGGCCATCAGACTGTTAAACAGCCACCACTAACATTGAGTGGCTGCTGCCAACACACTGACACTGACTCAACTCCAGCCACTTTAATAATGGGAATTGATGGGAAATGATGTAAATATATCACTAGCCACTTTAAACAATGCTACCTTATATAATGTTACTTACCCTACATTATTAATCTCATATGCATACGTATATACTGTACTCTATATCATCGACTGTATCCTTATGTAATACATGTATCACTAGCCACTTTAACTATGCCACTTTGTTTACATACTCATCTCATATGTATATACTGTACTCGATACCATCTACTGTATCTTGCCTATGCTGCTCACTCATTCATATATCCTTATGTACATATTCTTTATCCCCTCACACTGTGTACAAGACAGTAGTTTTGGAATTGTTAGTTAGATTACTTGTTGGTTATTACTGCATTGTCGGAACTAAAAGCACAAGCATTTCGCTACACTCGCATTAACATCTGCTAACCATGTGTATGTGACAAATAAAATTTGATTTGATTTGATGCAGTATTTCGATTGGATGTTTGTCCCATTTGGTAAATTCATTATTAGAGAGGGGACTCCATACTTCATTGCCATGTAGAGCAATTGGTTATTTTGCCAGATTCTAATTGGAATTTCGATTTTAATGTTCCTTTTAATGGCATAGAATGCTCTTCTTGCTTTGTCTCTCAGCTCATTCACAGCCATGTGAAAGTTACCTGTTTTGCTGATATTAAGTCCTAGATACGTGTAGTTTTTGGTGTGTTCTAATAGAACTGTGTCGAATTAGAATTTATATTTGTCATCCTGATTTCTGGACCTTTTACGGAATATCATTATATTCCGTTTCTTTAAATGAACGGTCAAAGCCCAGGTCTGACCGAACCTGTGCAGATGATCTAGATGCTGCTTTAGCCCCTCCTTAGTGAGAGACAGTAGCACCAGGTCATATGCGCACAGCAGACACTCGATTTCAGTGTTGTGTAGGGTGAGAACAGGTGCTGCCGATTCTTCTAATGTTTTTTCAGATTGATTAAAAACTTCTTATGGCTGCAATCCCGTTAACGCGATGATATGACAGCAGCCAGTAAAAGTGCAGGGTGCCAAATTCAAAACAATAGAAATCTCATACTTAAAATTCCTCAAACGTACATGTATCTTATACCATTTTAATGGTAATTTTGTTGTTAATCCCACCACAGTGTCCGATTTCAAATAGTCTTTACAGCGAAAGCACCACAAACAATTATGTTAGGTCACCATCAAGCCACAGAAAAACACAGACATTTTTATCCCCAGCCAAAGTGAGGAGTTTCAAAAAGCACGAATACAGATCAAATTAATCACTAACCTTTGATGATCTTCATCAGATGACACTCATAGGACTTCATGTTACACAATACATGTATGTTTTGTTTGATAAAGTTCATATTTATCAAAATATAAGTTTACATTGGCGCGTTACATTCACTAGTTGTCACCCCCTGACCTGAGTATTCTTTGTT
Organism: Oncorhynchus mykiss; assembly: GCF_013265735.2. Classification (NCBI taxonomy): domain Eukaryota; kingdom Metazoa; phylum Chordata; class Actinopteri; order Salmoniformes; family Salmonidae; genus Oncorhynchus; species Oncorhynchus mykiss. The sequence continues at coordinate 19,724,642 of NC_048569.1, read as the reverse complement.
TTCTTTATATATTTTGGTTAGGTCAGGGTGTGACATGGGTGATGTATGTGTTTTTGTACTGTCTAGGGGTTTTGTAGGTTTATGGGGTTGTTTGCCATCTAGGTGTTTATGTATGTCTATGGTTGCCTAGATTGATTCTCAATTAGAGGCAGCTGTTTATCGTTGTCTCTGATATTTCGTATATTTCGGGTATTTCGTGGGTTATTGTCTATGTCTAGTTGTCTGTGTCTGCACGTTTGTAGTATAGCTTCACGTTCGTTTTGATATTTTGTTTGTTTATTGTACTTCGTGTTTGTTTTCATCTATCATTAAAAGGATGTATTCACATCACGCTGCGCTTTGGTCTCCTCACTACGACGTTAGTGACACTAGTTCCAAAAACATCCAGTGATTTTGCATAGCCACATCATTCAACAGAAATACTCATCATAAATGTAGATGATAATACAAGTTATACACATGGAATTATAGATATACCTCTCCTTAATGCAACTGCTGTGTCTGATTTCAAAAAAACTATACGGAATAAGCAAACCATGCAATAATCTGAGATGGCGATCAGAAGAAAGTCACAATAGCCGCAGTGTTGTCGTCAACATAAACACGAAATTGCATGATAAATTTCCCTTACCTTTGATGATCTACATCAGAAAGCACTCCAGGAATCCCAGGTCCACAATAAATGTTTGTTTTGTTCGATAATGTCCGTTATTTATGTCCTTATTTTGTTAGCGCGTTTGGTATACATATCCAAACGCTCATTCTGGTCAGCGTTAAGTCAGACAAAAACTTCAAAATGTTATATTACAGGTCAAAGAAACATTTCAAACTAAGTACAGAATCAATCGTTAGGATGTTTTTAACATATAGCTTCAATAAAGTTCCAACCGGAGTATTCCTTTGTGTCTTGATGAGCAATGGAACGCAAGTGCATACCATGAGGAATGCGCGTGATCAGAAAATGGCTGACTGCCAGTCACCTGATAGATTGTGCTCTCATTCAGTCCCACAACACAGTAGAAGTCTCATTCAAATGTCTATAGATGGTTCACATATAGTTCACATCTAGTGGAACCCATAGGAAGTGCAACATCATTAATATCTCAAGGGGATTTCATTGGGAACTGCGGTGAATACATACCAAGCTTAGATTTCTCACTTCCTGCTTTGATTTCTCCTCGGGATTTTGCCTGCCATATGAGTTATGTTATACTCACAGACATCATTCAAACAGTTTTAGAAACTTTACTGTTTTCTATCCAATACTAATAATAATATGCATATATTAGCAACTGAGACTGAGGAGCAGGCCATTTACTTTGGGCAACTTATTCATCCAAGCTACTCAATACTGCTCTCCAGCCATAAGAAGTTTTAATGTAGATGTTAAATAGTGTTGGACTTATTGGGCAGACCTCTTTCACTACACGTCCCTCAGAGAAGAAGTCTGTTTGCTTGTTGTTGCCAATTTTAACCGCACAATTGTTTTTAGTGTACATTGATTCATTAACATCATATGTTTTCCCTCCAATACCACTTTCTATTAGTTTATAAAATAATACCTTTGTGCCAAATTGAATCAAATGCTTTCTTGAAGTCTACAAAACAAGTAGATTTTGCCTTTGTTTTGGTTTACTTGTTGTTATTTAGAGTGTGCAGGGTGTAAATGTGGTTGTTAAACGATAATGTATTTTTAAAATAATTACGGCTTCCGTTTAGGACATTGTGTTAATCAAGGAAATGATGTAGTCTGCAATTTATTATACTGCAGAGAATTTCCCTAAAATGCTGTTAACACAAATTCCTCTGTAATTATTTGTGACAAATTTGTCAACATTTTTATAGACTGGTGTGATCAGATCTTGGTTCCAAATATCAGGAAAAATAACTGAAGTGAGGATAATGTTGAAGAGTTTGAGTATAGCAAATTTGAATTCGTGGTCTATCTTTGATCATTTCATTTAAAATGCCATCCGCACCACAGGCCTTTTTTGGTTGGAGAGTGGATAGTTTTTCCAATAATCATTTTTCTGTAACTGGGGTATCCACAGGATTCTGATAGTCTTTGACTGCTGATTGAAGGATGTGTAATTTTTCTTGTTTATCATTTTGTTCTGGGCTCTGTTATATTGCTTTAGAAGTTTGCAAAGTGATTTCTCCACATACAGTGGGAAAAAAACGTATGTGAACCCTTTAGAATTACCTGTATTTCTGCATAAATTGGTCATAAAATGTAATCTGATCTTCATCTAAGTCACAACAATAGACAAACACAGTCTGTTTAAACTAATAACACACAAACAATTAATTGTTCATGCCTTTATTGAACACACCCTGAAAACATTCACAGTGCAGGTTGGAAAAGGTATGTGGACCCATGAATTTAATAACAGGTTGACCCTACTTTGGCAGCAATAACCTCAACCAAATGTTTTCTGTAGTTGTGGATCAGACATGCATAATATTGGACCATTCCTCTTTACAAAACTCTTTCAGTTCCACAATATTCTTGGGATGTCTGGTGTGAACTAGTCTCTTGAGGTCATGCCACAGCATCTCAATTGGGTTGAGGTCAGGACTGACTGGGCCACTCCAGAAGGCGCATTTTCTTCTGTTCAAGCCATTCTGTTGTTGATTACTTCTGTCTTTTGGGATGTTGTCCTGTTGCATCACCTAACTTCTGTTGAGCTTCAATTGGCGAACAGATAGCCTTACATTCTTCTGCAAAATATATTGATAAACTTGGGAATACATTTTTCCGTCGATGATAGCAAGCTGTACATGCTCTGAGGCAGCAAAGAAGCCCCAAACCATGATGCTCCCTCCACCATACTTTACAGTTGGGATGAGGTTTCGATGTTGGTGTGCTGTGCCTTTTCTTCTCCACACATAGTGTTGTGTGTTCCTTCCAAACAACATAACTTTAGTTTCGTTTGTCCACAGAATATTTTGCCAGTAGCGCTGTGGAACATCCAGGTGCTCTATTACAAACTTTTTTTTGGACAGCAGTGTCTTCTTCCATTACGTATTATTTTACGTATTGTAGACTTGTCAGCAGAGATTTTACAATCTTCCAGAGATTTCTGTAAGTCTTTAGCTGACACTCTAGGATTCTTCATAACCTCATTGAGCATTATGTGCTGTGCTCTTGCAGTCTTCTTTGCAGGACGGCCAGGATGGGTAGGCCTGGCTGGTTGTGCCGGGCTCCTCTGCGTATTAGGACAGGTTATAAAGTGATGATCTAGCTGCTCTTGCAGCCTGTCCTCTGTTCACTTTCTCACCTGCAGCTCCTCTCTTACTGTGGTCAGCTCATTATTACTGCTCTGCCTGTCTTTTTGGAGCTTTCTCACTTCCTTTGTTAGATCAGCCAGCTCTCTATTGAGTCCGTCTCACTCTTGCTGAACCTCTTTCAGCTGTGTTGCAAGGCTGATGTCCTGATCTGTCCTCACCTTGGTTAGGAGTGCCTCTAAGATGTGGATGTCTGGTTGCTGTTTGCCACACTCTCCCTGAGCAGAACCACCTCCCCCTCCAGTTTGGTGAACTCTTCCCTCATGACAACCATGGTGGGAAGAGGGCCCTGGTCTGTTCTGCACTGAGTGGGTCGCTCTCCTCCTGGGCCGTGTCCTCCACTATGGTGGGAAGAGAGGTGCTGGATGTGCCTTTTTGGTGGGGGATAGGGGGGTAAGGGTGGTGCTGGTAGAGTTTGTCTTGTGGGAAGGCATGTCACTGGTTGGGGTCCTTCTCTCTCTCTGCTCTCTCCTTAAAACTTCACTAGGGTAGGGGGCAGCTTTCGGAATTTTGGATGAAAAGCGTGCCCAAATTAAACTGCCTGCTACTCAGGCCCAGAAGCTAGGATATGCATATAATTAGTAGATTTGGATAGAAAACACTCTAAAGTTTCCAAAACGGTTAACATAATGTCTGTGAGTATAACAGAACTGATATGGCAGGTGAAAACTTGAGGAAAATCTAACCACAAAGTACTATTTTGAAAGGCTGTTTTCCATTGAAAGCCTATCCACCATACAAAGACTTATGACCCAGTTCACAATCTCTATGGCTTCCTCTACGTGTGGCCAGTCTTTGGGCATTGTTTCAGGCTTTTACTCTGAAAAATTAGGGAGATACAGAACTTTCAATGTGTGGACAGTGGACATGTCCAGACACGAGTCATGCGCGTGATTGGGAATGCGCCTTTCTTGTTTCTCCTTTTCTATTGACGAAAGTTTTGTCCGGTTGAAATATTATTCATGACTAAAACAACCCGAGGATTGATTTTAAACATTGTTTGACATGTTTCTATTAACTTTTATTGTACTTTTGACTTCGTCTTGATGTTGAGAGTGCTCATTGTGCCTTTGGATTTCTGAACTAAACGTACCAACAAAGCGGAGGTTTTAGGACATAAAGAGGGACATTATTGAACAAAACAAACATTTATTGTCTAACATGAAGTCCTGTGAGTGCCATCTTATGAAGATCATCAAAGGTAAGTGATTAATTTTAACGCTATTTCTGACTTTTGTGACACCTCTCATTGTTTGGAAAATGGCTGTATGGTTTTCTGTGACTAGGCGCTGACCTAACAATCGTTTGGTGTGCTTTCGCCGTAAGGCCTTTTTGAAATCGGAAACTGTGGTTGGATTTACAAGACGTTTATCTTTAAAATGGTGTATAATACTTGTATTGGCGCCCTGCCAGTGAAATTGCAGGGCGCCAAATTCAAAATTGTGTCATTTTTGGCCTCTGGAGGGTAGAGAATGGACTCCGCGCTGAGGGGGAGTGGGGACATGGTGCCTGTGGGCTCTGCTACTACTGCTGTTCTGTTCTGCTGCACCGTTGCCATGGCAACCAGTTTTGTTTGTCTGCTGCTGTTGCTAGCTGGTTCTAAATTAGCTAAAATAAATGCAAAAAGTGAAAAATCTTAACACAAAAAATGGAAGATATGTTTAAAGTTAGAGTCTGTGCTCCTTGTTGGTTTACTCACTCAGTTTGGTTGTTTGATGTAGTTGTATTAACCTGCTATGTTTGTTCTAGCTACATTTTTTCTGGCTAGCTTATTAGCCTGCTGGCTAGGTTTTTGTTATGTAGCTAGCTAGTGAGAGTCAAAACTTCTTTATTTCATGCTCAAATTTACTTTTTTATATTGTGATTTAATATAGTTGTTGTTCATCACTTCTTGTCTTGAATTATTTTTTAGATTCGAGTGTTTATCTCATTCTAAAAATGAAAAATCAGGAGTTCATGTTGAGCATGCCCGTAGCTCTCTCTCTCTCTCTCTTTCTCTCTCTTTCCTTCTCTCTCCATCTCGTATCTCTTTATTACTCACTTTGATGACTCCTACAGCCAATGACAGCAAAACATAGATTTGTGCCCTCATTCCATATTTCTATCTTTATTCTCCTATCACTCTCTGATTTCTCTCCAGCCAGAGACAAGAACAATGACCCTTTCCCCTGATCTCCCTCCATCTCGCTCTACCTCCATTTACCGACAGAACTTTGTCCTTATTTCAATCTTTGGCTTTCTGTTTCTCTCTCTGTCTTCTAACAAGAGACAGGTAAAGGGTCACCTTACATCCTCCCATCTCTCAGACTTTTTACACCTCTCCTAGAAACAATGAGTACCCACCCTGCCCTCTCTGTTTATCTCCATCTCTTTTTCATTTCCTTCTCCTTCTTACCCTGCCCCTGTATTCATCTCAGACTCAGACAGAGATATGACCTAGTTAGGAGTTGCCTTAAGCCTCAAGTGTGTCTGTCTGTCTGTCTGTCTGTCTGTCTGTCTGTCTGTCTGTCTGTCTGTCTGTCTGTCTGTCTGGGTTCAGGAAGCGGGGCTGGTGTCATTAGCCTCGTTAGTCACCCCTCAGCAAATTGAACCTAATTTAGGAGCAGATATCCTGCTTCTCTCCTGCACCTCTCTTCCTCTGTCTCCCCTGTCTCTCTGTCTGTGTTTACCTCTCTCTATATCCCTCTCTTTCCTTTTCTCTCCCTCTACCTCTCTCTTTCTCTCACTTTGGTAGCAGACTGTCACCATGTCTCCTGGTTCTCTAAACATCTCTTCAGTCCCCACAATTCCTGACATTTAATCCTAGTAAAAATTCCCTCTCTTAGGTTAGTTAGGATCACCACTTAATTTTAAGAATGTGAAATGTCAGAATAATAGTAGAGAGAATGATTTATTGCAGCTTTTATGTCTTCACATTCCCCGTGGGTCAGAAGTTTACTTACACTCAATTAGTATTTGGTAGCAATGCCTTTAACTTATTAAGGGAAGGTGGGAAAGTATCTTCCCATCTGGCGCAAAATTCAAACTACAGAATAATAAATATTTAACTTTCATAAAATCAAAAGTGTCATACATCAAAATAAATCTTAACTTCTTGTTAATCCAGCCCGTGTCAGATTTCCAAAAGGCTTTACGGCTAAAGCACACCATGCGATTATGTTAGGACAGCGCCCTGCATACAAAACCATGATTTTTTTTTTGACCAGGCAGGTGCCTGGTAGCGATATAATAAATGTTTTACCTTTGATGATCTTCTTCTGTTGGCACTCAAAGGTCCCAGTTATATCACAAATGGTCGTTTTGTTCGATAATGTCCTTCTTTGTATCCATAAAAACTCAGTTTAGCTGGCGCGCTTCAGTCAATTATCCAAATCAAATCAAATGTATTTATATAGCCCTTTGTACATCAGCTGATATCTCAAAGTGCTGTACAGAAACCCAGCCTAAAACTCCAAACAGCAAGCAATGCAGGTGTTTGTTACGCATGCCTCTATGAAGAGGGAACGCAACACCCTGCTACAACTAAACTCTCCATGAAGTGAAAGAGGTATGGACTGTAGGTGCGAGTAAGGATGACAGACAGAATGTGGTACTGTTTACAAGGACTTTATTCCTTTACACGGTAATATGGGGAAAAGGGGCTGGACGGAACCAAAGCAAAGAAAGTAAATCTCAAAGCCCCCCCTCTCCTATCTTACCTGCCTACCCACTACTTACCTAATTTAGCACCACCTTGTGCCCTAACCAAAATACAGGGGGTGGTCCGCCCAGGTCTTACCTAGTGTGCCTAGACAGTGAATATACTACGGGTATATGTATGCCCGCGGGCCTCTTGCCTAAGCACTCCCAAGGTGCCTTCCCCTTTCCCCCTGGGAACAAATGAAACAGAATATTAAACAATTTCACAAACAAACTAAGAAACAAAGTACAGTGCCTTGCGAAAGTATTCGGACCCCTTGAACTTTGCAACCTTTTGCCACATTTCAGGCTTCAAACATAAAGATATAAAACTGTATTTTTTTGTGAAGAATCAACAACAAGTGGGACACAATCATGAACTGGAACAACATTTATTGGATATTTCAAACTTTTTTAACAATCAAAAACTGAAAAATTGGGCGTGCAAAATTATTCAGCCCCTTTACTTTCAGTGCAGCAAACTCTCTCCAGAAGTTCAGTGAGGATCTCTGAATGATCCAATGTTGACCTAAATGACTAATGATGATAAATACAATCCACCTGTGTGTAATCAAGTCTCCGTATAAATGCACCTGCACTGTGATAGTCTCAGAGGTCTGTTAAAAGCGCAGAGAGCATCATAAAGAACAAGGAACACACCAGGCAGGTCCGAGATACTGTTGTGAAGAAGTTTAAAGCCGGATTTGGATACAAAAAGATTTCCCAAGCTTTAAACATCCCAAGGAGCATGTGCAAGCGATAATATTGAAATGGAAGGAGTATCAGACCACTGCAAATCTACCAAGACCTGGCCGTCCCTCTAAACTTTCAGCTCATACAAGGTGAAGACTGATCAGAGATGCAGCCAAGAGGCCCATGATCACTCTGGATGAACTGCAGAGATCTACAGCTGAGGTGGGAGACTCTGTCCATAGGACAACAATCAGTCGTATATTGCACAAATCTGGCCTTTATGGAAGAGTGGCAAGAAGAAAGCAATTTCTTAAAGATATCCATAAAAAGTGTCATTTAAAGTTTGCCACAAGCCACCTGGGAGACACACCAAACATGTGGAAGAAGGTGCTCTGGTCAGATGAAACCAAAATTGAACTTTTTGGCAACAATGCAAAACGTTATGTTTGGCGTAAAAGCAACACAGCTGAACACACCATCCCCACTGTCAAACATGGTGGTGGCAGCATCATGGTTTGGGCCTGCTTTTCTTCAGCAGGGACAGGGGAGATGGTTAAATTTGATGGGAAGATGGATGGAGCCAAATACAGGACAATTCTGGAAGAAAACCTGATGGAGTCTGCAAAAGACCTGAGACTGGGACGGTGATTTGTCTTCCAACGAGACAATTATCCAAAACATAAAGCAAAATCTACAATGGAACGGTTCAAAAATAAACATATCCAGGTGTTAGAATGGCCAAGTCAAAGTCCAGACCTGAATCCAATCGAGAATCTGTGGAAAGAACTGAAAACTGCTGTTCACAAATGCTCTCCATCCAACCTCACTGAGCTTGAGCTGTTTTGCAAGGAGGAATGGGAAAAAATGTCAGTCTCTCGATGTGCAAAACTGATAGAGACATACCCCAAGCGACTTACAGCTGTAATCGCAGCAAAAGGTGGCGCTACAAAGTATTAACTTAAGGGGGCTGAATAATTTTGCACGCCCAATTTTTCAGTTTTTGATTTGTCAAAAAAGTTTGAAATATCCAATAAATGTCGTTCCACTTCATGATTGTGTCCCACTTGTTGTTGATTCTTCACAATAAATACCGTTTTATATCTTTATGTTTGAAGCCTGAAATGTGGCAAAAGGTCGCAAAGTTCAAGGGGGCCGAATACTTTCGCAAGGTACTGTACATCAAATAAGCTCTATCTGAGCAACAAACTCACAAAACATACCAACTTCCCAGCAATGAACTCCCATCAAAATCAACCTCTAGCAAAATCTCTCTGCAATGACCTCCAAGCAAATCTCTCTATCACAAACAATCGCTCTGCAATGACCTCCCAGCAAAATCTTTCTCAGTAATCCTCAAATCTCTCTCTCCTGAACAGAACACTGGCTTTTATATACAGTGCCTTGCGAAAGTATTCGGCCCCCTTGAACTTTGCGACCTTTTGCCACATTTCAGGCTTCAAACATAAAGATATAAAACGGTATTTATTGTGAAGAATCAACAACAAGTGGGACACAATCATGAAGTGGAACGACATTTATTGGATATTTCAAACTTTTTTAACAAATCAAAAACTGAAAAATTGGGCGTGCAAAATTATTCAGCCCCCTTAAGTTAATACTTTGTAGCGCCACCTTTTGCTGCGATTACAGCTGTAAGTCGCTTGGGGTATGTCTCTATCAGTTTTGCACATCGAGAGACTGAAATTTTTTCCCATTCCTCCTTGCAAAACAGCTCGAGCTCAGTGAGGTTGGATGGAGAGCATTTGTGAACAGCAGTTTTCAGTTCTTTCCACAGATTCTCGATTGGATTCAGGTCTGGACTTTGACTTGGCCATTCTAACACCGGGATATGTTTATTATTGAACCATTCCATTGTAGATTTTGCTTTATGTTTTGGATCATTGTCTTGTTGGAAGACAAATCTCCGTCCCAGTCTCAGGTCTTTTGCAGACTCCATCAGGTTTTCTTCCAGAATGGTCCTGTATTTGGCTCCATCCATCTTCCCATCAGTTTGAACCATCTTCCCTGTCCCTGCTGAAGAAAAGCAGGCCCAAACCACGATGCTGCCACCACCATGTTTGACAGTGGGGATGGTGTGTTCAGCTGTGTTGCTTTTTCACCAAACATAACGTTTTGCATTGTTGCCAAAAAGTTCAATTTTGGTTTCATCTGACCAGAGCACCTTCTTCCACATGTTTGGTGTGTCTCCCAGGTGGCTTGTGGCAAACTTTAAACGACACTTTTTATGGATATCTTTAAGAAATGGCTTTCTTCTTGCCACTCTTCCATAAAGGCCAGATTTGTGCAATATACGACTGATTGTTGTCCTATGGACAGAGTCTCCCACCTCAGCTGTAGATCTCTGCAGTTCATCCAGAGTGATCATGGGCCTCTTGGCTGCATCTCTGATCAGTCTTCTCCTTGTATGAGCTGAAAGTTTAGAGGGACGGCCAGGTCTTGGTAGATTTGCAGTGGTCTGATACTCCTTCCATTTCAATATTATCGCTTGCACAGTGCTCCTTGGGATCTTTAAAGCTTGGGAAATCTTTTTGTATCCAAATACGGCTTTAAACTTCTTCACAACAGTATCTCGGACCTGCCTGGTGTGTTCCTTGTTCTTCATGATGCTCTCTGCGCTTTTGACGGAGCTCTGAGACTATCACAGTGCAGGTGCATTTATACGGAGACTTGATTACACACAGGTGGATTGTATTTATCATCATTAGTCATTTAGGTCAACATTGGATCATTCAGAGATCCTCACTGAACTTCTGTAGAGAGTTTGCTGCATTGAAAGTAAAGGGGCTGAATAATTTTGCACGCCCAATTTTTCAGTTTTTGATTTGTTAAAAAAGTTTGAAATATCCAATAAATGTCGTTCCACTTCATGATTGTGTCCCACTTATTGTTGATTCTTCACAAAAAATACAGTTTTATATCTTTATGTTTGAAGCCTGAAATGTGGCAAAAGGTCGCAAAGTTCAAGGGGGCCGAATACTTTCGCAAGGCACTGTAGCTTTAGAAGGAATGTGTAACTGGAGACAGCTGTGTCTTGACGAGGGGGCGGGGTCAGCTCTCCAATTAACCCTGGAGTCGACCAATCAGCTGCTTGAGGGATTTTAGGAAGCCATTTCCTGAATGGTGACCTCTTCTGGCTGTGCCGGGCGGAGATTATAACAGAACATGGCCAAGATGTTCAAATGTTCATAAATGACTAGCATGGTCAAATAATAGGTCTGGGATAGGTAGCACGTCCGGTGAACAGGTCAGGATTCCATAGCCGCAGGCAGAGCAGTTGAAACTGGAGCAGCAGCATGGCCAGGTGGACTGGGGACAGCAAAGAGTCATCATGCCAGGTAGTCCTGGGGCATGGTCCTATGGCTCAGGTACTCAGAGAGAGAGAAAGAAAGAGAGAAAGAGAGAATTAGAGAGGGCATAGTTAAATTCACACAGGACACCGGATAAGACAGGAGAAGTACTCCAGATATAACAAACTGACCCTAGCCCCCCGACACATAAACTACTGCAGCATAAATACTGGAGGCTGAGACAGGAGGGGTCAGGAGACACTGTGGCCCCATCCGATGATTCCCCCGGACAGTGCCAAACAGGAAGGATATAACCCCACCCACTTTTCCAAAGCACAGCCCCCACACCACTAGAGGGATATCTTCAACCACCAACTTCAACCATCCTGAGACAAGGCCGAGTATTATCTACTAGGCCAAATCCACCCAGTTTCCCTCCATCAAAATGCATACAAATTAATCCCAAACATTACTAATAAACTTTTCCAAACAAGTCAAACAATGTTTATAATCAAACCTTAGTTTATTTAAGTATTAGGGTACCTATCAAATTTAAGACGGAGAATCATTAGTCTATACCGGAGAAAAATACCAAAGAACACGCTCTCATTCACGCACTTGAAAACACTACAGCCAAAATGGGAGCCACCTATTAAAACTACAATTTCTGGCAAATTTTTTCCAAAAACCAGCCTGAAAATCTTTCTAAAGACTGTTGACATCTGTTGACATCTAGCCCTAGGAACTGCAATCTGGGAGGACGTCGCATTATAATACAAGTGACAGCCATTGAAAATAGTGGTAGGCTGAATTTCTTTTTTGGGGGGGGGGGGGGGGGGGGTGGTTTATCCTCTGGGTTTCGCCTGCCATATCAGTTCTGTTATACTCACAGACATGAATTGAACAGTTCTAGAAACTATAGAGTGTTTTGTATCCAAATCTACCAATTATATGCATATCCTAGCTTCTGGGCCTGAGTAACAGGCAGTTTACTTTGGGCACGCTTTTCATCCGGAAGTGAAAATACTGCCCCCTACCCAAGAGAGGTTAAATTGTTTAACTTGGGTCAAATGTTTCAGGTAGCCAAAAAGTTCGAACTTTGTCCCCATGTGCAGTTGCAAACCATAGTCTGGCTTTTTTAGGGCGGTTTTGGAGCAGTGGCTTCTTCCTTGCTGAGTGGACTTTTAGGTTTTGTCGATATAGTACTTGTTTTACTGTGGATATAGATACTTTTGTACCCGTTTCCTCCAGCAACTTCACAAGGTCCTTTGCTGTTGTTCTGGGATTGCGATATGACGGCTGCGTGGGCCCATGGTGTTTATACTTGTGTACTATTGTGTGTACAGATGAACGTGGTACCTTCAGCCATTTGGAAATTGCTCCCAAGGATGAACCAGACTTGTGGAGGTCTACAATTGTTTTCTGAGGTTGTTGCTGATTTCTTTTGATTTTCCAATGATGTCAAGCAAAGAGGCACTGAGTTTGAAGGTAGGCCTTGAAATACATCCACAGGTACACCTCCAATTGACTCAAATTATGTCACTTAGCCTATAAGAAGCTTCTATAGCCATGACAATTTTCTGGATTTTTCCAAGCTGTTTAAAGGCACAGTCAACTTAGTGTATGTAAACTTCTGACCCACTGGAATTGTGATACAGTGAATTATAAGTTAAATAATCTGTCTGTAAACAATTGTTGGAAAAATTACTTGTGTCATGCACAAAGTAGATGTCCTAACTGACTTGCCAAAACTATAGTTTGTTAACAAGAAATATGGGAAGTGGTTGAAAACTAGTTTTAATGACTCCAGCCTAAGTGTATGTAAGCTTCAGACTTCAACTGTACGTGCAGAGAGAGAAAAATAAGTAAAACACAGCGAGTAGGAGTCAAGGAGAGAGGGGAGGGAAAGAACAAAGGATAAGAAAAGAAACAGTGCAAATGGGTTTGTGCATGTGAGAGAGCAGAGCAAAAAGAGAGATGGAGACAGGTTGTATACACATCTGTACATGTTCAGAGGTAGGGGGAGGAGATGTATTTGATTTATTTATGAACCTTTTTAACTTCAAAACAGATTGGGTTTCCACTCAGCAGGTTGAGTGGAGCGAGCGTCGTTTAGCATATCTTAATGCCTCCGCAGGTTTGTAAATATAATTACACCCAGTCACGTCCCAAGGGGACAGCTAGTGAAGTTTTTATTAATATGCATACATGTGTTCTCTCAAACATATTTGCAAATCATATTTCTCTATAATTTCTGGCTGCGAACTCCAGCCAAACACACAAACGGTATGGGTTGTGAACAGACCTGAGTTCAAATACTATTTGAAATACTTAAAACATGTTTTGTGTGTGCTCCAGCCTGCCTGGAGTGCCAGATGGGCAGTTTGTCACTATTATATTTGATCTATTTTTCCAGGAAAGCTCAATCAATCATAGCGAAGGTATTTTGGTGAAGCAGTAGAGAGGGCACAAGAAAGAGAGAGTGAAAGAGTGAGACATAAAGGGACACATGTCCCTAGAGTGGACGGTAGAAGTCCCAGACGGCGGGAGAAAGACAGCCATACTGCAGAAACAATGTCCTTAAGCACTTCATCTGAATTGCCTCTGTGTAAAGTGACATATGGGGATACAAACTGTTATCCATTCAAGTCAAAGAAGCACGAAATGGTAGCCATTCGAGTCACAAAGAAGTATGAAGTGTAAGCCATTCAATTCACACTGGATGACAGTGCACACCAACTTTAGAGGTGTCATAGCCATTTACAAGTAACAAAACCTAAAGCTAGGTAAGAGTCTGTGTCGGTTCAGGTCAAGGAGAACTTTCAAGGTAGGTTGAGGAGTAGATATGGTGAACACACCCTTCATCTCTTGCCTCCAGTGGGGGTGTGGCCAACAGCTGTGTTGTCCTAGCAAAGTCTTGATTGTTCATAATCACTTAACAACCTGTGTCATCATCCAGGGTTTAGTTTAGCCCACAGCATAGACAGACAAGAATGGAGTTCACACAGTGGATGCACACACAGAAGGCTGTGGCCAATGCTGCTTCATAATCATGATTTATGAACAGTACCACAATTATGTCGCTTCTATTTGCTGCAGCACAACACAACAGATTGGAAATGTTAATATTTGTGTTGGAACGAGGCAATTGCGTTTTCGGTCGGCGGAGTGCTAGTGCCGCAGGGCTAATAAAGTCAAACATATGTCCTTCAGATACGCATATACATAGCATACCACCTTGTCTCGCTGTGTGTGTTTGTGTGCGTGTGTGGTTGTTTGTGGGCCTGTGTGCGTGTGAGTGTGTGTCTGCCTGTGTGCTTTCCTGTGTGTGTCTGTGTCCCTGCGTGTGTGTGTCTGTGTTCATGTGCAGCGCATACAGTATATATGAGTGTGTTTGTGTTTGTTCCTCCATCTTAATTGGAAGCATGCCATCCATAACATTGGGTAGAGGCCGTAATTCATAAGACCTCAAGGGAGGGTACACTGCACAATGTCTGCCTGGTAAGAAAAGAGAGTGTTCTCTTATACAGGGGTTTATAAACCTCTCCTTGGGGACCCCCAGTCATTCCATGTATTTGAACTAATCCAGAGCTAGCATACCTGATTCCACATCAATGAATGGTGAATCAGATGAGCTACTGTAGGTCAGGGCTGCAGCATAATTGTGAAACGTCTGTGGGTCCCCGAGGAGAGGTTGGAACACATTCATCAGAGTAACAAATGAACCACGCCGCCATACTCCCTGCACCCACTATGCCACCAGTCCTACCGCTATCTCCCTAAAATACACTTTATTCCAGGTATAGTGCATTACTTTTGACCAGAGCCCTATGGTTCAGTCTTTGTGTTCCTTCCACACTCCTTCCACACTGATGTTTCTGCTGTGATCTCTGCTCAGAGAGGTCAGAGTCAGGTTTAAAATGTTCCGTTAATTTGGAGAACTAGGCTGTTTAGGCTGGGGAAATGTGTAATTGGGGAACCACGCTGTTTAAACTAGGGAAATGTGTTGATAGTGGGGAACTAGGCTGTTTAGACTGGGAAAATATGTTATGTGTTCAGTTTGTTTCTCTCTGTTGGTAATGTAGCATATGTTTCATGTTGGCTGCATATTGAATTGCTGCTGCTTGTGTTTGCTTTTCTGCCTCAGAACTAATTCTGTCAGGGGACAGGCTCAGACCTTTTCAAATCAGAGATATATGACAGGCGCGACTAGAAAAGCATCAGCGCAAGAGAGCCATCGAGAGAGACAGAGAAAGAAATGAAGTGTGGTTCTGTGTGTGTGTGCGTGCGTGCGTGCGTGCGTCAAGGTTTTTATTGGAGCGAGAGAGAGAGAGAGAGAAGGGCAGAGAAAGAGAGAGAAGGGTAAAGAGAGAGAGAAAGAGAAGGGTAAATAGAGAGAGAGAAGGGTAGAGAGAGACTCGTAGAGAGAGAGAGAGACGGGTAGAGAGAGAGAGAGAGAGAGATACGGGTAGAGAGAGAGAGAGAGTTTTAAATAATATTTTTGGTGTCTGGGGGCCCACCACACAATAAATACTCATACAAAACCACAGTTGCACATCAATTAAAAACACAACTCCAATTCCTCCTCCACAGTAACTAAACACAACAGCCTCTGAATACCCCATATACTCAAAAACAGATCAATATTGTTGACAAGTTTATAATAGGCAAACTCAACCCTTAGTCTCGCTGCCAACATTCCCTCCAGCATTCCCACCACATCCACAGACCCCTGTTCCCAAATACTGTTATTTCGGGTCTTCCATATCGCTAATTTTGCTGCCCCAACACAAAATTAAGCAACACAACTACACCCTTTTGACTGAACCTGTACTTTGGCACAAATATATACAGTTGGGAAGAGAAAACCTCTCCCAACGTTGAGAACCAATCAATGATCAGTTCAATCATCCCGACCGACCTGGGACACAGTAAAAACAGATGTGCCAGAGTTTCAGACTCAGCGCAGAATGGACACCCCTCCCCAACAATAGGGTCCAGGTGTACCAGATGCATGTTGGTGGCTATAGCTCCATGTATTATCCTCCATTGGAGGTCAGCTGTCCTCTTATCAATAGGCAGTTTGTATAATGATCGCCAACTGCCTTTTGGAGAGGCACTTGGACCAAGCACATCCGCCAACCTCGTCGATTTTACCCCTTCCAGGGAAGAGATATGGGACACCTTAACATATATTCTGTACATGGCCTTCTTTCCCACCTCCTTGAACTCCCCCAGCTCCGGGGTATTGAAGGAAAGCAGTATCCCCACGTCCTCCTCGAATGCCCCCATCGCAGCACTAACAATCAGTGCAGGTAACACATAATCCAGACCCTCCTTCCACCGATCAGAATTGGAAGTGTCAGTCACATACTGCGACGACCTTCCTCAGTAGGCGAGATGATCTGATCCCCGCTCTTTCTCCCAGCTCCTCCAACGATCTGCTCCTGCTCCGCATCAGATGACCCAGCTTGGTATACCCCACGCCTAACAGGCATGAACGTAGGCTAGCTGAACCCAAAACACGGGACTGGGTGGCAGTGTTGTGTAAAAGAGGCTCTTCAAAAAGCTACATCCCTGGTGGCGTGCCGGCCTTACGGGACTTGACAAGGACTCTCCAAGCCTGCATAACAGACTCATAAAATGGAGTCAGGCCAGACAAATCCCCCCCCTCCAGCTTTAAGAGGAAAAGGTGCTTGTCTGAGCCCAAACAGCCCGCTCTCCTCATCAATATGTAGGCTGTTTCGACCCAGCTAGAACCATCTCTGTACAACAATCTCTGGGCTGCTTGAAGCCGGAAAGCCATGATTCTAGAGGAAATGTCCACCAGGCCTTGCCCACCCTCGTGCAGTGGCAGGTACAGGGCTGCAGCTTTAATCCAGTGTTGTCCAGGCCAGAAGAAATTGACAAGGGTCCTCTGAAGCTCTTGTATCAGACCCTTTGGTGGCTGCAAAATCATTAGACTGTGCCACAGGGTAGAGGCAGTAAGATTATTAGCTACCAGGACCCTTCCCCTGTAAGACAGCCGGGGGCAGCACCCATTTCCATCTTGACAGTCTGGCACAGACTTTCTCCAATACACCCTCCCAGTCCTTTTTCTGAAAGACATCGGAGCCTAGAAAAAAAAAAGTCTTCATCCCATCTCTGCCCCACTGGAGCCCCCCTGGTAACCGTGGAGCAGACCCCGTTTGAAGCTGACCTGCCCACAGCGCTTCACTCTTTCCCCAATTGACTCTAGCTAAGGAGGCCCCCTCATACACCTTTAAAGTGTTTGAGAGAACCTTAGCACTGTCTGCATATGCAGATAGGATGTTATCGTGGGACCCTTCATTACACCTGGCACAGAGAAACCAGTAAGCTTTGCTCTTAAAAAACAAAGCATTGGTTCAATCGCCAGACTATTTAACTGCCCTGAAATTGGGCATCCCTGCCTGATGCCCCTTTGGACAGGGATGGGGAAACTCAAACCACCCCCCACCTTCACCATACACGAGGCCCCAGCATACAGTAAATTCATCCAAGACAAAAGAACATCCCCAAACCCAAAGGCTTTCATTGTTTTAAACAAGTACTGGTGGTCCACACGATCAAAAGCCTTCTCCTGATCCAAAGAAAGTAAACCCACATTTACATCAGACAGTTTACACATTTCTAAAACATCTCTTATCAGAAACAAGTTGTCAACAATAGAGCGATCAGGTACACAGTAGGACTGGTCCTTGTGGACCAACAATCCCAGATACTCTTTCAACCTGTTCGAGAGACATTTAGAAATAATTTTGTATTCAGCGCACAGCAAAGCAACAGGTCTCCAATTTTTTATGAGAGCCAAATCCCCTTTTTTTGGCAACAGTGAAAGCACCGCACATTGACAGGATACAGGAAGAGAACCCTCATGAAAAGATTCACACACCACTTCATAAAAATCCTCCCCAATAGACCCCCAAAAGTACTTATAAAACTCAGATGGTAAACCATCGATGCCAGGGGCTCGGCCTGTTGAGAGCTGCATAACTGCTGTGGACAGCTCTTGCAGTGTAATGTCAGAGTCCAATGTGACTCTCTGCTCAGGTCCCAATTGAGGAAGACCTTGTAACAACTGTTCAGTACACAGAGAGTCACAATCCTCCGCCTTATAGAGGGCTGAGTAGAAATCCACGGCATGTTGACGCATTTCACTGTCATCCGTGGTCACCTTCCCATCAGGGAGACGAAGTTTACGTTGCACGTAACGTTACGTATGTCGCCTGTCCTAGTTTTTTTTTTTGAAGCGCTAGGAGCATCCATATCCTTGAGGGAAGCGAAACGAGACCTAATCAAGGCACCCTTCACTCTTTCATGCAGAAACGACCTCAGTTCATGTCTCTTGTCCTGTAAGTTCATAACTACTCCAGGGTTGTTCTGAGTGGGCAGCTTCAATTCAATAGACTTGATGTCTTGTTCAAGGGCCTTGATAGTCTCTTTAACTTCAATTTGAGACAGAGCAGTATACTGTTGACAAAATACTCATATTTAGGCCTTCCCAACCTCCCACCATTGTCTCAAGGACTCAAAATTCCCTTTTGTAACCCTCCATTTTCCCCAAAACAACAAAAACCTGTCACAAAACATGGCATCATGTAACAATTTAACATGAAAATACCAGTAAGGTGATAACCTTCATGGACAGGACAAGTGAATATCAACAGTAACAATATGATGATCAGAGAAACCCCCAGGAGAAATGGCACACTTTCCAACCCTACAACAGTATTGCTCAGATACATACAACCTGTCTAACCTTGCTGCACTGACACAACCTTCATTCATTTTTAGCCATGTGCACTGCCTCACTTTTGCATTCCTTACTCTCCACACATCAGAAAGCTCAAACTCAGTTAATAGGCCAGACAGGCAAGTGGCTGACCACAGGTGAGGTTCTTCAGCGGTGCGATCAACAGTAAAATCCACTGTACAGTTCCAGTCACCCCCTAAAACCATACACCCCTCTTGATTACACTGTTTTAAGGTTTCCTTTATTTGATCAAATATAGCAATACGCTCTGTACCCTCATTAGGAGCATAAACATAAAAAATAAAAACATAACATCCACCTTGACCAATAAAACCCGATACCACAGTCACCACTAAACCTGAGGACTGAAATTAGTACCGTGACTGAGTACATGCTGCCCCTCCCACCACATACCCCAGTCAACCTCATTTTCCTCATCACTATGTGTCTCCTGTAGGAAAACTACATTAAGCCTTTTCTGTTTTATTACTTCTAATACCCAAGCCCTCTTATTCCTGTCCCTTCCCCCATTCATATTGAGAGAACATATCCTTAGTACCTCCATGTAGAGAAGAGAAAATAAAAGCAGAAGAAACCACAGAGA
This sequence comes from Oncorhynchus mykiss, assembly GCF_013265735.2. Taxonomy (NCBI): domain Eukaryota; kingdom Metazoa; phylum Chordata; class Actinopteri; order Salmoniformes; family Salmonidae; genus Oncorhynchus; species Oncorhynchus mykiss. The sequence goes on along the minus strand of NC_048569.1, from coordinate 19,705,297 downwards.
AACCAAAGAGAAAAAGGACACCCTATGAAGCATGATCATCATAATTATTTGTATCTTCTCTTAACCTGACCACGTTTCCCACCACCTTTTGCTACTGCAACAGCAGTCATACATTTCCTCAAGCGAAACCGCTTCTTCTCACTCAGCTGGTCTAACCACACCGTCTTCTGTAACATCACAGCTGACCTCACAAACTTTTCAACATCAAAATAATCTGCCAATTTGATAGATTTTCCAGAAGTGGTCAGCGTTATATCGGACAAAAACTTCAAAAAGTGATATTACCGGTCGAAGAAACATTTCAAACTAAGTATAGAATCAATTATTAGGATGTTTTTAACATATAGCTTCAATATAGTTCCAACTGGAGTATTCTTTCTTGTCTTCGTGACCAATGGAACGCAAGTGACTACCATGAGGAAAAAGTGGGATCACAAAATGGCTGCTTGATGGACAGCGGATATATTCTGCCCTCATTCACTCCCACAACAACATAGAAGCCTCATTATAATTTCTATTGATGGTTGACATCTAGTGGAACCCCTAGGCAGTGCAACATCATTCATATCTCAAGGGGATTTCATTGGGGACTCTGGTGAATACATACAAGCTCAGATTTCTGACTTCCTGTATTGATTTCAACTCAGGATTTTGCCTGCCAATATGAGTTATGTTATACTCACCGACATCATTCAAACACTTTTAGAGACACTTCAGAGTGTTTTCTATCCAATACAAATAATAATATGCAAATATTATCAACTATGACTGAGGAGCAGACCATTTGATATGGGCACCTTTTCATCCAAGCAACTCTGCCCCTGCAGCCATAAAAAGTTAACGAAGAGGTCTGATCTGACTCATTCGGGGTAGGGGAGTCATTCTCAAGAGAGAGATTCTCCTGCTGTGCTCCCTCTTTGATTATCTGAAATTCCAGCTTAAACTGTTTGGGGTTGCCATGTACCAATACTGTTATAGACTTGTACAGGTTGACATTGGCTGACACACAGTCCTGGTTGTCTAGTATCCTGAGTTTCCACCCACCACTAACACCCCCCCCCTCCCCTCTACCCCCCCCCCCCCCCCCCCCCCACACACACACACACACACACACACACACACACACACACACACACACACACACACACACACACACACACTGCGCCATGCCAGGGGATGGTCTGTGCGGAAGATGAAGTAAGGATAATCTTTACAGGTCATATGACAACAGCCAGTGAAAGTGCAGGGCGCCAAATTCAAAACAACAGAAATCTCATAATTAAAATTCCTCAAACATTTTAAAGGTAATCTTGTTGTTAATCCCACCACAGTGTCCGATTTCCAATAGGCTTTACAGCGAAAGCACCACAAACGATTATGTTAGGTCACCACCAAGCCACAGAATAAACACCCATTTTTCCAGCAAAAGATAGGAGTCACAAAAAGCACAAATATAGATAAAATTAATCACTAATCTTTGATGATCTTCATCAGATGACACTCATAGGACTTCATGTTACACAATACATGTATGTTTTGTTTGATAAAGCACATATTTATACCAAAACATCTGAGTTTACATTGGCGCGTTATGTTCACTAGTTCCAAAAACATCCAGTGATTTTGCATAGCTACATCGATTCAACAGAAATACTCATCATAAATGTAGATGATAATACAAGTTATACACATGGAATTATAGATATACTTCTCCTTAATGCAACCGCTGTGTCAGATTTCAAAAAAACTTTATGGATAAAGCAAACCATGCAATAATCTGAGACGGCGCTCAGAAAATAAATGAAATTATCCGCAATGTTGGAGTCAACAGAAACCAGAAATCACATTTTAAATATTCCCTTACCTTTGATGATCTTCATCAGAATGCACTCCCAGGAATCCTAGTTCCACAATAAATGCTTGATTTGTTTGATAATGTCCATTATTTATTTCCAAGTAGCTACTTTTGTTAGGACGTTAGGTACACATATCCAAACGATTGTGCAGGTCCAGCATAACATAAAGTTATATTACAGGTCGGAGAAACTTGTCAAACTAAGTATAGAATCAATCTTTAGGGTGTTGTTATCATAAATCTTCCATAAAGTTCCAACCGGAGAATTCCTTTGTGTCTGGAGAAGCCATGGAATGCAGGTCGATATCATGTGAAATGCGCATGACCAGGAAATAGCTCTCTGCCTGACTCATTCAGCTCTTATTCAGCCCCACAACACAGTAGAAGCCTCATTCAAGTTTCTAAAGACGGTTGACATCTAGTGGAAGCCCTAGGAAGTGCATCTTCATCCATATCCCACTGTGAATTCAATAGGGCCTGGGTTGAAAATCGACCAACCTCAGATTTCTCACTTCTTGTTTGGATTTCTTCTCAGGTTTTTGCCTGCCATATGAGTTCTGTTATACTCACAGACATCATTCAAACAGTTTTAGAAACTTCAGAGTGTTTTCTATCCAATACGAATGATACTATGCATATATTAGCAACTGTGACTGAGGAGCAAGCCGTTTACTCTGGGCACCTCTGGGCACCTTTTATCTAAGCTACTCAATACTGTCCTTGCGCCATAATTAAATATGTTTATGTATGAAATCCATCATTCAGTATCACGCTTGTGTCCTTCAGCACAACAAAAGTTTCATGCTATACCACAATGTCACCTGTTATGCTGAATGACAGTAGCTTTGTTATCCCATGTTTTCACTAGTTTACAACATGTAATCATGCAATTCATATTTGCTTGTTGTATGAATAGTGAATATTATAATTTGAAACTATTTTATGGCATTTTAAGGTATTTCAAGGCACATTATCTTTATACTATAGATGCCGTTGTTTAATAAGGAGAGAGCTGCACGGCACAGACAAAAGATTAACGCAGATCCAGTTGCTAGGGAGGAAAGACTAGCCAGAAGAAAAGCAAGGTATTGTTTTCATGGTTTCATGCTACTGTTAGCAACAGAATAGGATATAGTTGCATATAAAGCTGGGTGGATAACACTTAACATTAAGTTGCACTATTTCACTGTAGTTAATGTTTTATTGCACTGCAGTTAAGGTTTAACTGATGGATTATATTAGTTAATATAATATTACACACACACTTATGGATTAAAATTGGATTATGAATTATATTAGTTAATAGTTGCTTCAGATATGGGGTACTTTATGAAAAATTGAGACTGTACAAGTTTGAATTGAAGTCGTAAGATGGGCATTTTATGTAGCTATTTTGTGTAGGTATCTTGAAATGGCATTTCTGTACCTGCATTGAATAGAAATGTACCAGTAACAGTGTAACAATGCATAATTACAACATTAACTATCATAATTGTGTAATAATGCCACTTAATGCAACGTAAAGTGTTGCCGCAGTCTCAAATTATAGTAAAGTGATTATTATTAACATTAGCAATGAAATTGTAACAAAACATGTTTAAGAGAGAAAGGGATAACTATTTTGCATTGTAAAACCCATGTTCTTTATGTGTGTGGCGTATGGGTCATTTCTCTCTCTCTAGTATGGAAGCGATCTAAGTTCAGCTAGCCTATATATTTAAAACAAGTTTTCCTGATTTTTACACAGTTTTATAACATAAAAAAATTGCTAAAAGAAAAATACTATTGCTGCTACTAATAATAGTTAATTGGATCATTATTGTTATTGCTGAAGGAATCACATTTAATCAATATTTGATTAGTGATCTGTGTCATTCAGGGTAACAAAATATTGTCCTACAGTTTAACATCAGTATTTTATAATAAAATACAATAACTTTGTTTAGTTGACTCAGAGAGACAAAAGAAAATTGAAAGATATTTGCATTGATTTTTACATTTATTTCAGTGTAAGGCAGTAGGTTTTTGGAAAAAACCTTCAACAAATTTTGAATTGTACCCGTGACACTTCAAATATGTGGAATACAAAATAAAATAATGTCATTTTTTCTGGGTAGTTATATTTCTGCCAGTCTAAGCATGGATATATAACTTTGTGATTATGAAAAATTGGCATAAAATGTAATTTAAAAAACACAGTGTTATACTGAATTACATTTTCCTAGGGTACACTTATATGAATCACAATTTATTATATTTATTCTTGAATATAACTAATATAAGGTTATAGGTGATGCTATAATGAACATAAAAAAAAAAGCATTTTAGGCAATTGTAATTGCTGCTTTATTTATTTGCTACTTTGAAAACCTTATATGTCTTTGACCCATATACAGTGCCTTGCGAAATTATTCGGCCCCCTTGAACTTTGCGACCTTTTGCCACATTTCAGGCTTCAAACATAAAGATATAAAACTGTATTTTTTTGTGAAGAATCAACAACAAGTGGGACACAATCATGAAGTGGAACGACATTTATTGGATATTTCAAACTTTTTTAACAAATCAAAAACTGAAAAATTGGGCGTGCAAAATTATTCAGCCCCTTTACTTTCAGTGCAGCAAACTCTCTCCAGAAGTTCAGTGAGGATCTCTGAATGATCCAATGTTGACCTAAATGACTAATGATGATAAATACAATCCACCTGTGTGTAATCAAGTCTCTGTATAAATGCACCTGCACTGTGATAGTCTCAGAGGTCCGTTAAAAGCGCAGAGAGCATCATGAAGAACAAGGAATACACCAGGCAGGTCCGAGATACTGTTGTGAAGAAGTTTAAAGCCGGATTTGGATACAAAAATATTTCCCAAGCTTTAAACATCCCAAGGAGCACTGTGCAAGCGATAATATTGAAATGGAAGGAGGATCAGACCACTGCAAATCTACCAAGACCTGGCCATCCCTCTAAACTTTCAGCTCATACAAGGAGAAGACTGATCAGAAATGCAGCCAAGAGGCCCATGATCACTCTGGATGAACTGCAGAGATCTACAGCTAAGGTGGGAGACTCTGTCCATAGGACAACAATCAGTCGTATATTGCACAAATCTGGCCTTTATGGAAGAGTGGCAAGAAGAAAGCCATTTATTAAAGATATCCATAAAAAGTGTTGTTTAAAGTTTGCCACAAGCCACCTGGGAGACACACCAAACATGTGGAAGAAGGTGCTCTGGTCAGATGAAACCAAAATTGAACTTTTTGGCAACAATGCAAAACGTTATGTTTGGCGTAAAAGCAACACAGCTCATCACCGTCAACACACCATCCCCACTGTCAAACATGGTGGTGGCAGCATCATGGTTTGGGCCTGCTTTTCTTCAGCAGGGACAGGGAAGATGGTTCAAATTGATGGGAAGATGGATGGAGCCAAATACAGGACCATTCTGGAAGAAAACCTGATGGAGTCTGCAAAAGACCTGAGACTGGGACGGAGATTTGTCTTCCAACAAGACAATGATCCAAAACATAAAGCAAAATCTACAATGGAATGGTTCAAAAATAAACATATCCAGGTGTTAGAATGGCCAAGTCAAAGTCCAGACCTGAATCCAATCGAGAATCTGTGGAAAGAACTGAAAACTGCTGTTCACAAATGCTCTCCATCCAACCTCACTGAGCTTGAGCTGTTTTGCAAGGAGGAATGGGAAAAAAATTCAGTCTCTCGATGTGCAAAACTGATAGAGACATACCCCAAGCGACTTACAGCTGTAATCGCAGCAAAAGGTGGCGCTACAAAGTATTAACTTAAGGGGGCTGAATAATTTTGCACGCCCAATTTTTCAGTTTTTGATTTGTTAAAAAAGTTTGAAATATCCAATAAATGTCGTTCCACTTCATGATTGTGTCCCACTTGTTGTTGATTCTTCACAAAAAATACAGTTTTATATCTTTATGTTTGAAGCCTGAAATGTGGCAAAAGGTCGCAAAGTTCAAGGGGGCCGGATACTTTCGCAAGGCACTGTATCAATGAGTTGGCGAGGGCACTCGAACAGTCTGCAGGACTGGACTGCGTGTTTGCTGATGATCTGGTGCTTCTGTCCCCAACCAAGGAGGGCCTACAGCAGCACCTATATCTTCTGCACAGATTCTGTCAGACCTGGGCACTGACAGTGAAAGACAAAAATAATGGTGTTCCAAAAAAGGTCCAGTTGCTAGGAACACAAATACAAATTCCATCTAGACACCGTTGCCTTAGAGCAGTGGTTCCCAAATTTGTATAGTCCCATACCCCTTCAAACATTCAATCTCCAGCTGTGTAGCCCCTCTAGCACCAGGGTTAGCACAATCTCAAATGTATTTTTTTCCATCATTGTAAGCTATACGATACATTTATTAAAAATAAGAATTTGTGAGTTTTTTGTTACAACCCAGCTTGTGGGAAGTGACAAAGAGCTCTTATAGGACCAGGGCACAAATAACAATATAGTAATAATAAATAATTTTGCTCTTTATTTAACCATCTTACATTTAAAACCTTATTTGCTCATCGAAAATGATGAATAACTTTTCACAGGTTAATGAGAAGGGTGTGCTTGAAAGGATGCACATAACTCTGCAACGTTGGGTTGTATGGGAGAGAGTCTCAATCTTAAATTATTTTCCACACATATTCCACACACATATGTATTTAGTTTTCATGCTAGCGAGGGCCGAGAATCCACTCTCACATAGGTACGTGGTTGCAAAGGGCATCAGTCTTAACAGCGTGATTCACCAAGGCAGGATACTCTAAGCGCAGCCCAAAACAGAAATCTGGCAGTGACTTCTGATTGAATTCAATTCTCACATAAGTGCTTGTTGCAATTTCGATGAGGCTCTCTTGTTCAGATATTCGTAAGTGGACTGGGGGCAGGGCATGAAAGGGATAATGAATCTAGTTGTTTGTGTCATCCGTTTCAGGAAAGTACCTGCGCAATTGCTGACCTAATTCAATCAGGTGCTTCAATATATCACATTTGACATTGTCCGTAAGCTTGAGTTCATTGTACACAAAAAAATCATACAATTATGGAAAGACGTGTGTGTTGTCCTTGTTAATGCAGACAGAGAAGAGATCCAACTTCTTAATCATAGCCTCAATTTGGTCCAGGACATTGAATATAGAGTCCCTGTAAGCTTAGATTCAGATCATTCAGGTGAGAAAAAACATCACCAAGATTTTGCGCCATCAGTACAGATACCAACACATCTTCACCAACAAAGTCCATTTGATATCACAAAGCTGTCCAGTACTTTAAAAATATCCTCTCCTGTTGTCCTGGTTTCCAGTGGTTTGCAGAAGAGGATGTCCTCCTTAATTGACCACCCATAAATGTAACAGACATATACCAGGAGCTGTGCCAGGCCCGCCAAGTCTGTAACGCATAGAATTGGCTGGCTTTTATGCGAAGCAGTAATTGTTTCAAAACATCTCCTGCCATGTCACTGATGCGTCGTGAAACAGTGTTATTTGATGATGTCACGCCCTGGTCTTAGTATTTTGTGTTTTCTTTATTATTTTGGTCAGGCCAGGGTGTGACATGGGTTTATTATGTGGTGTGTTTTGTCTTGGGGTTTTTGTAGGTATTGGGATTGTGGTATAGTGGGGTTGTCTAGAAAAGTATATGGTTGCCTGGAGTGGTTCTCAATCAGAGGCAGGTGTTTATCGTTGTCTCTGATTGAGAACCATATTTAGGCAGCCATATTCTTTGAGTGTTTCGTGGGTGATTGTTCCTGTCTCTGTGTTTGTTTGCACCAGATAGGCTGTTTAGGTTTTTTCACGTTTATTGTTTTTGTATACTGTTCATGTTTTCATCTTTATTAAAGATGTATACAAATAACCACACTGCATTTTGGTCCGATCCCTGCTACACCTCTTCAGAGGAAGAGGAGAAAGAAAACCGTAACAGATGAAGGCATTGTCTGTACAGTTTTTTTGGCCTTTTCCCCCAGCATTGTCCCAGCAGCAGGAAGAATTAAGTCCTCCATAATAGCTTGGGGTTTGCCTGTCCTAGCCACTTGGTCGCTCACCATATAAGACGCTTCTAGCCCCTCCTTATTAATGGTATCGGTTGCTTTTATACATGTCTTCATACTCAAAAGTCGTTTTAATTCTGGCTCAAACTCCTGTGGCTTAATTTTCAAATTGCCATGTTTTGTTTCTAAATGTCTGCACAAGAGTGAAGGTTTCATCGAGTTGTGAAATAGTACTTTTGCACAATGTGGCTGAGGAAATGCACTACTCCCAATATAAGTGAACCCCAAATCAATGTCATTCTGTACTTTCCCAGGTAAGGGGGCAGTAGCTCTTTGGCTGCATCAGATTCCCAACTGTCTGTGTCCATGCTAGCTGGGCTAACAACAAATGTAGAATTACTGATGCTAGCATTGTATGTGCTCGTGGAAGCAGAACAACTTGTGTTGTCTACAGGTGCAGGTGTAGTACTGCTGGTAGAAGCGAAATGAGCAGTAGCTACGTTTGGCTACCTATGGACCGTTAATGGAATTCCCGCGAGAGAGTAATGGTTAATGTGATTGGATGTTAATTATTTGACTAGGGTACCTGTATTTGACATTGTGTTGTTATTTCTCTGAACACTAGATGGTTTAATTTAATTTTTGGCAGTGAAATGAGGCTACTCAGGCACAAAATGAACTCACAAAAATGTATAGCCCTGTTGGAAAATATAACTGGACTGTTTGAGACTCCAGAAAATATCCAGAAAATACCAATTCAATTCTACAATCACCTAAAATGTAGTCGATTCCCAAACCTTTCATAATAAAGCCATCACCTACAGAGAGATGAACTTGGAGAAGAGTACCCTAAGCAAGCTGGTCCTTGGGCTCTGTTTACAAACACAAACACCCCACAGAGCCCCAGGACAGCAACACAATTAGACCCAACAAATCATGAGAAAACAAAAAGATAATTACTTGACACATTGGAAAGAATTAACAAAAAAACAGAGCAAACTAGAATGCTATTTGGCCGAAAACAGAGAGTACACAGTGGTAGAATACCTAACCACTTTGACAGACCCAAAATGAAGAGTCAGTGTACAGACTCAGTAAGCATAGCCTTGTTATTGAGAATGGCCGCAGTAGGCAGACCTGGCTCTCAAGAGAAGACAGGCTACTTGCACAGTGCCCACAAAATGAGTTGGAAACTGAGCTGCACTTCCTAACCTAATGCCAAATGTATGACCATATTAGAGACACATATTTCCCTCAGATTACACCTGTATTTTTAAACAAATCCAATTTTGATAAACTCCCATATCTATTGGGTGAAATACCACAGTGTGCTATCACAGCAGCAAGATGTATGACCTGTTGCCACAAGAAAAGGGCGACAAGTGAAGAACAAACACCGTTGTAAATACAACCCATATTTATGTTTATTTCTTTTTCATTTTGTACTTTAACTATTAGCACATTGTTGCAACACTGCAGATAAACATATGTCAATTGAAACGTCTTTATTCTATTGGAACTTTTATTAGACTAATGTTAACTGTTAACTTTGTATTGTTTATTTCACTTTTGTTTATTATGTATTTGATTTGCTTTGGCAATGTAAACATATGAGAGAGAGAGATGAAGTGAGGAAGAGAAAGACAGAGAGCGAGAGAGGTTAAAAAAGATCCAGTCAGTGACAGAACCAATTGCTCTACAGTGGCAAGAAAAAGTATGTGAACCCTTTGGAATTAACTGGACTTCTAAGTAAATTGGTCTTAAAATGTTACCTGATCTTCATCTAAGTCACAACAATAGACAAACACAGTCGGCTTAAACTAATAACACACAAACTATTTTCGTTTTCATGTCTTTATTGAACACACCATGTAAACGTTCACAGTGCAGGGTGGGAAAAGTTTGTGAACCCTTGGTTTTAATAAGTGGTTGATCCTACTTTGGCAGCAATAACCTCAATCAAAGTTTTATGTAGTTGCGGTTCAGACCTGCACAACGGTCAGGAGAAATTTTGGAACATTCCTCTTTACAAAACTGTTTCAGTTCAGCAATATTCTTAGGATGTCTGGTGTAAAACGCTCTCTTGAGGTCACGCCACAACATCTCAATCAGGTTGAGGTCAGGACTGAGCCACTCCAGAAGGCGTATTTTATTTCTGTTGAAGCCATTCTGTTGTTGATTTACTTCTGTGTTTTGAGTCGTTGTCCTGTTGCATCACTCAACTATCTGTTGAACTTCAATTGGCAGATAGATAGCCTAACATTCTCCTGCGAAATGTCTTGATAAACTTGGTAATACATTTTTCTGTCGATGATAGCTAGCTGTCCAGACTCTGAGGCAGCAAAGAAGCTCCACACCATGATGTTCCCTTCACCATACTTTACAGTTGGGTTGAGGTTTTGATGTTGGTGTGCTGTGCCTTTTTTTCTCCACACATAGTGTGTTCCTTCCAAACAACTCAACTTTTGACCTCAACGTTTCACCTGTCCACAGAATATTTTGCCAGTAGCACTGTGGAACATCCAGATGCTCTTTTGCGAACTTCAGATGTGCAGCAGTGGGTTTTTTTGGACAGCAGTGGCTTCTTCCGTGTTGTCCTCCCATGAACAACATTCTTGTTTAGTGTTTTACTTAGCGTAGACTCGTCAACAGAGATGTTAGCATGTTCCAGAGATTTCTGTAAGTCTTTAGCTGACACTCTCAGATTCTTCTTAACCTCATTGAGCATTCTGCACTGTGCTCTTGCAGTCATCTTTGCAGGATGGCTACTCCTATGGAGAGTAGCAACAGTGCTTTACTTTCTCCATCTATAGACAATTTGTCTTCCCATGGACTGACGAACATCAAGGCTTTTAGAGATACTTTTGTAACCCTTCCAGCTTAATGCAAACTCACATTTTCTGAGTGTTTTTTATATTGCAGGGAAGATCTAAACAACATCTCCAATCTCATCTCAGTGATTGTACTCCAGGTTAGCTGACTCCTGACTCCAATTAGCTTTTGGAGAAATCATTAGCCTAGGGGTTCACATACTTTTTCCAACCTGCACTGTGAATGTTTAAATTATGTATTCAATATAGACAAGAAAAATACAATAATTTGTGTGTTATTAGTTTAAGCAGACTGTGTTTGTCTGTTGTTGTGATTTATATGAAGATTAGATCTAATTTTATGACCAATTTATGCATAAATCCAGATAATTCCAAAGGGTTCACATACTTTTTCTTGCCACTGTATGTGGCAACGAAGTATGGGGTCCACTTTCTAATAATGAATTTACCAAATGGGACAAACATCCAATCGAAATACTGCATGCAGAGTTTTGCAAGACTCTATTGCAAGTGCAAAACAAAACCGCCAAATAACGCATGTAGAGCAGAATTGGGCCAATACCCTTTCCTTATTCAAATAGAAAAAAGAGCCATCAAATTTTACAACCATCTAAAAACATGTGACCCCAAAACATTTCATTACACGTCCCTACAATGTCAAGATGAAACAAGAGAAGAGTCCCATCAGTCAGCTGGTTCCAAAGCTCAGACCAATAACCCAAACCAGCCCCATAGAGCCTCAGGACAGCACTCAGAAAATCTGGTCCAACCAACTCCTCACAAAGAAAAAAGAAAAAGATATCACAAAGACATCACACAAAAAGTAAACTTCACTGCTATTTGGCTCTAAACAGACAGGTCATGGTGGCAGACTGACCACTTTGACTGATAGAAAATTGAGGAATACACTGATTAGGTACAGACTCAGTGAGCGCAATCTGGCCATAGAGACCTGTAATCAGAGCTGCATTTCCTATTACACTGTGACAAATACTCAATTTGAAACTATAAATATGAAAAAAGAGACAGAGACAAGGGTAGAGAGAGTGAGAGAGAGAGAGAGAGAGAAGGGTAAAGAGAGAGAAAGAACAAGTAGCTGGAGAAAAGTTGAAGTGTCTTCATAAACTGTCATCATAAACTGTAATTTTATTTATTTTTATTTCACCTTTATTTAACCAGGTAGGCAAGTTCAGAACAAGTTCTCATTTACAATTGAGACCTGGCCAAGATAAAGCAAAGCAGTTCGACACATACAACAACACAGAGTTACACATGGAGTAAAACAAACATACAGTAAATAATACAGTAGAAACAAGTCTATATACGATGTGAGCAAATGAGGTGAGATAAGGGAGGTAAAGGCAAAAAAAGGCCATGGTGGCAAAGTAAATACAATATAGCAAGTAAAACATTGGAATGGTAGATTTGCAGTGGAATAATGTGCAAAGTAGAAATAAAAATAATGGGGTGCAAAGGAGTAAAATAAATAAAAATAAAAAATACAGTAGGGAAAGCGGTAGTTGTTTGGACTAAGTTATAGGTGGGCTATGTGCAGGTGCAGTAATATGTGAGCTGCTCTGACAGTTGGAGCTTAAAGCTAGTGAGGGAGATAAGTGATTCCAGTTTCAGAGATTTTTGTAGTTCGTTCCAGTCATTGGCAGCAGAGAACTGTAAGGAGACGCGGCCAAAGAAAGAAAGAATTGGTTTTGGGGGTGACCAGAGACCTGCTGGAGCGCGTGCTACAGGTGGGTGATGCTATGGTGACCAGCGAGCTGAGATAAGGGGGGACTTTACCTAGCAGGGTCTTGTAGATGACATGGAGCCAGCGGGTTTGGCAACAAGTATGAAGCGAGGGCCAGCCAACGAGAGCGTACAGGTCGCAATGGTGAGTAGTATATGGGGCTTTGGTGACAAAACGGATTGCACTGTGATAGACTGCATCCAATTTGCTGAGTAGGGTATTGGAGGCCACTTTGTAAATTACATCGCCGAAGTCGAGGATTGGTAGGATGGTCAGCTTTACAAGGGTATGTTTGGCAGCATGACTGAAGGATGCTTTGTTGCAAAATAGGAAGCCAATTCTAGATTTAACTTTGGATTGGAGTTGTTTGATGTGGGTCTGGAAGGAGAGTTTACAGTATAACCAGACACCTAGGTATTTGTAGTTGTCCACGTATTCTAAGTCAGAGCCGTCCAGAGTAGTGATGTTGGACAGGCGGGCAGGTGCAGGCAGCGATCGGTTGAAGAGCATGCATTTAGTTTTACTTGTATTTAAGAGCAATTGGAGGCCACGGAAGGAGAGTTGTATGGCATTGAAGCTTGCCTGGAGGGCTGTTAACACAGTGTCCAAAGAAGGGCCAGAAGTATACAGAATGGTGTCGTCTGCTTAGAAGTGGATCAGAGACTCACCAGCAGCAAGAGCGACATCATTGATGTATACAGAGAAGAAAGTTGGTCCAAGAATTGAACCCTGTGGCACCCCCATAGAGACTGCCAGAGGTCCGGACAGCAGACCCTCCGATTTGAAACATTGAACTCTATCAGAGAAGTAGTTGGTGAACCAGGCGAGGCAATCATCTCAGAAACCAAGGCTGTCGAGTCTGCCGATAAGGATGTGGTGATTGACAGAGTCGAAAGCCCTGGCCAGATCAATGAATACGGCTGCACAGTAATCCACTGGTCACACATTGGTTGAATCAACGTTGTTTCCAAGTCATTTCAATGAAATTATATTTAACCAATGTGGAAAGACGTTGAATTGACATCTATGCCCAGTGAGCTTTCTTTCTTTCTCTCTTTCTCTTTCTCAAATGTAAAGCTCTCTTTATATCCTTCACCCCCCTGGGCGGTTTCTCAGCTATGTGTATGTTGACTGTCATCACCTCGTTCTAACTCACTAATGGACTCTATCTCCTTAATTCTCTTTCTCTTTTCTTCTTTTTTCACCTTCTATTTTATTGTCTCTCACATTCCTCCCTCCCTCCCCTTTCCATCCTCTATCTCTCTCTCTCTTTCTCTCAATTCAATTCAAATGGCTTTATTGGCATAGGAAACATAGAGGATGTTACATTGCCATAGCAAATTACATAGATAATTAACAATTTGTAGATTTGATATGGAAGCTGAGAGTTGTAATATATACAGTTTAGTTTTTACTGTTTAGGTTTCTGTCCAGAAATTTGTCTAAAAGGGATTAACCTCACTAGGGGACGCTAGCGTCCCACCTGGCTAACGATCCAGTGAAATTGCAGAGCGCCAAATACAAAAACAGAAATACTCACTATAACAATTCATAAAACATACAAGTGTTATACATCGGTTTAAAGATGAACTTCTTGTTAATCCAACCACGGTGTCAGATTTCAAAAAGGCTACTACTTTACTCAATAAATGTTTGTTTTGTTCGATAAAGTCCCTCTTTATATCCAAAAACCTCCGTTTTGTTCAGTAATCCACAGGCTCAAACGCAGTGACAACTGGCAGACGAAAAATCCAAATAGAATCCTTAAAGTTCGTAGAAACATGTCAAACTGTGTTTATAATCAATCCTCAGGTTATTTTTAGCCTAAATAATCAATAATGTTTCAACAGGACAATAACGTCGTCAATATAGAAGGTAAACAATAAAGGCACGTTCTCGGTCGTGTGCATGAAAAACCTCTGAGACACTGTAGGGTCCACTCATTCGGAGTGGTCTTACTCTCTCATTTTTGAGAATACAAGCCTGAAACAATTTCCAAAGACTGTTGACATCTAGTGGAAGCCATAGAAAGTGCCATTTGAGTCCTAAGTCAATGGATACTGTAATGGCATTCAATAGGATACTACAAACATTTTCAAAATCCTGGATGGATTTTTCTCAGGTTTTCACCTGCCAAATCAGTTCTGTTATACTCGCCGACATTATTTTAACAGTCCTGGAAACTTTAGAGTGTTTTCTATCCAAACATACCTATTATATGCATATCCTAGCTTCCGGGCCTGAGTAGCAGGCAGTTTACTTTGGGCACGCTTTTCATCCGGAGGTGAAAATAGTGCCCCCTACCCTAGTGAAGTTAAATTTGTTGTTGCCTAATTGATTTTTGGTAGGTTTCTACACTACTTTCCTTCCATTTATGAAAGTCATTGTTGTTCATTTTCTTAGGTTGTCTGCTTGAATTTTTGTTGATTTGATAGGGTAGCTGAATGGTCAAATATACTGTTTAGGCATTCTACTGCCAAGTTTTCACCTTCACTATCATAGTGAAATGTTTTGTCCAGGAAGTTGTCTAAAATTGTTGAATATGTCATTGCCTAATTTTTGGTAGGTTTCTACAATAATTTCCTTCCATGTATAGCATTTCTTAATATTGTGTAGTTCCTTTGGCTTTGATGCCTCATGATTGAGTATTGCTCTGTTCAAGAGACCTTCTGAAGGAGAGAGAGAGGTCATGAGCAGATGAGCTCCCACATTTTTCAGCATGTTTTAAAAAAAAGAAGATATATTTAGAATTAGACAAACTTAGATTTTTTTGTCAGGGACATATACAGGATGCTACCCTAAACAACATAACCTTCACTCCAAATCAAAACTCCAAACCTACAAACTGATTTTGGATGGAATTACCTGGAATGCTTCGTACACCCAAGGATTATTATTCCCAAACCATCCAACCTGGACCTGAGTGAATAATGCTTAGTCTGAAGTTATTTTTTACTTTCAAAAGCCAATAAGAAAAATACATTACAATGAAACATTTGACTTTATAAGGACTGAATGCTAAGGCTACCAAGCTCGCTAGGACAAAGAGATACAACTTCAATCAGCACTAACCTGTGAAGCGAGAGGTGTCGAAGCCTTTGTGCCCAACGAATGGCAGGCTACCCCACCCAAATCCAGAGGCCTTGAAGCCCCCTCCTGATGTTCAGAGACTGGTATTTTCTGCAAGAACTCTGCCTCCAGAAATAAAAGCTTCTCCCAAGTGGGTGACACCTACTCCTGTTGCCTGCTGCACTGCTGCTTGGATTCCACCTGGCGATCTGTTCACAGTCTTCCCTGGTTGTCTCCCCCTGTCTGGTACATGTACCCCCACCTGGTTGTCTCCCCCCCACGTGCACTGTTGGGGCGAGTGACTCTGAACTTACAATGGCTGCCCCAAGTCTTTATACATTTTTTAAAAATCTTGTGCATTTTGCTATTTTGCTATTTGCGTCATGACTATAAACTTTCTTCACCCAATCATGGGACAGACTATGTTTGTTCCCACACTCGGAACTCTGACTATTAGCCTCCCATCTGTTACACTGACTTTTGGCCTCCCATCCCAGTCTAACCACCTCTCACCGGCTTTGTCTTCATGTTACCTGATGAAATTGCTGTACAATATGATCTTGTTGCCATTTGATGCACATTCAGATGTATAAAATCAGCACGACAGAGCTCTCCTTGTCCTATGATGTGGCTTGATTGTATTACTGTTGGTGATATCTGGAAATGTGCATGTACACCTTGGCCCATCTACTGTTGCTAGCCCCAATTCTGACTTGAGCTCTGATATCTGCTTCACTGATTTCTGCTCTCGTAAAAGCCTGGGTTTTCTGCACATTAGCACTTGAAGCTTATTACCTAAAATGGATCAATTGAAAGTGTGGGTTAACAGCTCCGATCCAGATATGTTGGTCATTACTGAGACGTGGTTAAGGAAGAGTGTTTTGAATACTGATGTTAACCTTTCTGGTTATAACCTTTTTTGGCAAGACAGATCTTCCAAAGGTGGGAGAGTGGAAATCTTTACCAAGGATCACCTTCAGTGCTCGGTTGTCTCCACCAAGTCTATCCCCAAACAATTTGATGTGCTGGTTTTAAGTATTAAACTTTCAAAAAGCTCTTTGTTGACTGTTGCTGGGTGCTATCGTCCTCCATCAGCACTGGCCTGTACCCTACCTGCCCTAAGCACTCTCCTGGCCCCTTATACTAAGTCTGAATTTGTCCTGCTAGGTAACCTAAACTGGGACATGCTTAAACCACCTAACCAAGTCCTACAGCAATGGGACCTCCTAAATCTTTCTCAGATTATTACCAATCCAACAAGGTATGACCCCAAAAAAACAGAAAAGGCTACTCTTCTTGATGATATCCTCACAAATAATCCTGGTAGGTATCAGTCTGGAGTTTTCTGCAATAACCTTAGCGATCACTGTTTTACAGCCTTTGTTAGTAATGGTTGCTCAGTGAAATGACCTGTCCTGAATCGTCATAGATGCTTGCTAAAAAACTTTAATGAGCAAGCCTTCCTTCATGAACTGGCCTCTGTAAAATGGTATAAAATCAGCTTGATCCCCTCTGTCAAAGATGCTTGGACCTTCTTTTTTTGATATTTTCAGTGGTATTGTTAACAAACATGCCCCATAAAGAAAATTAGAATTAAAAACAGGTTCAGCTCCTGGGTCGATCGTGATCTTGCAGAGTTACTCCACCTCAAGAATTGCATTTGCAGAAAATGTTCGGCACCCACATATTCAGGCTGACTGGCTCTCATTCAGGCAAAAGAGAAATAAGTGCACTCAGGCTATCGGGAGGCAGAAGTTAGTTACTTTAAGGAGCAGTTCTCTCTCTGTGGGTCTAACCCCAATAAGTTCTAGAAAACAGTTAAAGACCTGGAGAATATACCCTCCTCCTCACAGCTGCCCATGTCCCTTAAAGTTGATGATGTGGTTGTTCCTGAGAAGAAAACATGGCTGAGCTCTTCCTTTCTTTAAAGGGGGAGATCAAGCTGATCCGAACTGTTATAGGCCTATTTTATAGGTCTATTTTACCCTTTTTATCAAAAGTGTTGGAAAAACTTGTCAATAATCAACTTACTGGCTTTCTTGATGTCTATATTGTTCTCTCAGGTACGCAACCTGGTTTCCGCTCAGGTTATGGATGTGTCTCTGCAACCTTAAAGGTCCTCAATGTTGTCACCAACGCCCTTGATTCTAAGCAATGTTGTGCTGCTATTTTTATTGACATGGCCAAAGATTTTGATATGGTAGACCATTCCATTCTTGTGGGCTGGCTAAGGAGTATTAGTGTCTCTGAGGGGTCTTTGGCCTGGTTTGATAGACACCTCTCTCAAAGAGCGCAGTGTATAAAGTCAGCCACTGCCTGTCACCCAGGGAGTACCCCAAGGCTCAATCCTAGGCCCCACGCTCTTCTCAATTTACATCAACAACATAGCTCAGGCTGTAGGAAGCTCTCTCATCCATTTATATGCAGACTATACAGTCTTATACTCAGCTCACCCCTCCCCGGATTGTGTGTTAAATGTTCTACAACAAAGCTTTCTTTCTCTACCTTTAATTTTGTTCTGAACATCTCCAAAACAAAGTTCATATGGTTTGGTAAGAAGAATGCCCCTCTCCCCACATGTGTGATTACTACCTCTGAGGGTTTAGAGCTTGAGGTAGTCCCCTCATACAAGTACTTGGGTGTATGGCAAGACGGTACACTGTCCTTCTCTCAGCACATACAGTATCAAACCCGCGGGCTCAAGTTAAATCTAGACTTGGTTTCCTCTATCGTAATCGCTCCTCTTTCACCCCAGCTGCCAAACTAACCCTGATTCAGATGACCATCCTACCCATGCTAGATTACGGAGACAGGTAAGGGTGCTCTCGAGCGGCTAGATGTTCTTTACCATTCGGCAGTCAGATTTGCCACATCTCTGCACTCTATACTTCTCTGTAAACTGGTCATCACTGTATACCCGTCGCAAGACCCACTGGTTGATGGTTATTTATAAAAGCCTCTTAGGTCTCACTCCCCCCTATCTGAGATATCCACTGCAGCCCTCATCCTCCACATACAACACCCGTTCTGCCAGTCACATTCTGTTAAAGGTCCCCAAAGCACACACATCCCTGGGTCACTCGTCTTTTCAGTTTGCTGCAGCTAGCGACTGCAACAAATACTCAAACTGGACAGTTTTATCTCCATCTCTTCAATCAAAGACTCAATCATGGACTCTCATACTGACAGTTGTGTCTGCTTTGCGTGATGTATTGTAGTCTCTTCCTTCTTGCCCTTTGTGTTGTTGTCTGTGCCCAACAAAAATATTTGTACCATGTTTTGTGCTGCTATCATGTTGTGTTGCCACCATGTTGTTGTCATGTTGTGTTGTTACCATGCTGTGTTGTCATGCATTGCTGCCTTGCTATGTTGTTGTCTAAGGTCTCTCTTTATGTAGTGTTGTGTTATCTCTCTCGTGTTTTGTCCTATATTTATATATTTTTTATTTATTTTTAATCCCAGCCCCCATCCCCGCAGGAAGCCTTTTGCCTTTTGGTAGGCCGTCATTGTAAATAAGAATTTTTTCTTAACTTGCCTAGTTAAATAATGGTTAAATACAAAATAAATAAAATAAAAAGTGGACTGTGATTTTGCTGTGATCTGATAGTGGTGTCAGTGGGCTGAATGACTTTGGGTTGAGGTCAGTAATAAAGTAATCTACAGTACTACTGCCAAGGGATGAGCTGTATGCCTACCATTGACTATGTACAGACCCAACGTGTGACAGAGCTGCAGGAGTTGTGACCCGTTTTTGTTGGTTGTTTTGTCATAGTAGTGTCTAGGGGAGCATATTTGGGAGGGAATACTGACACCTCCAGGTAGGTGTATGTCCCCCTGTGTGCTGAGAATGTCAGGTTCTAGTCCAGTTCTGGCATTTATGTCGCCACAGAATAGTACATGTCCCTTAGCCTGAAAATGGTTGATCTCCCCCTCTAGGACGGAGAAGCTGTCATCCTTAAAGTATAGGGATTCTATTGGGGGGATATAGGTAGCACACATGAGGACATTTTTCTCTGTTGTTCTCTACTTATTAACTTCTAGCGAGATGTAAAATGCTCCTGTTTTAATAGAGTGGGTTATGTCTGCTCTGTAAGAAATCAGCTCTTCCCTGTTTCACACCTGGTAGTTTTTGGATGAGACTACCAGCTCTCTGTAACCTAGAGGGCAATAAGTGGCTCTGATTTCTCTATGCCATGTTTGTAGTAGGATGACAAGTCTGTATTTCCAATTTCTTTGATGAAGTCTGGGTTCCTGCTCTTTATATCAAAGGCAGATGACCTCAGACCTTGTGTATTCCAGGATGAGATAGTAAAAGCTTTGTGTTCCATAGTGTCTAGTGTTGTTTTTGTGTGGTTTAGGTTCGGACCATTACACTAGGTGTGAGCAGAGCATGTTGAGCATCTGATACATACTTCTTAGTTTGCAGGATGGGGCTTGCGTGGTTGTTATAGTGGGGGTTAGGCCTGTGCATACATTGGCAAGAAAAAGTATGTGAACCCTTTGGAATTACCTGGATTTCTGCATAAAATAGTCATACAATTTAATCTGATATTCATCTAAGTCATAACAATAGACAAACACAGTGTGCTTAAACTAATAATACACAAGTTATTGTATTTTTCTTGTTTATATTGATTACATAATGTAAACATTCACAGTCTAGGTTCAAAAAAGTAAGTGAAATCCTAGGCTAACTTCTTGATGCACCCCATCCCATTAGCGGGATCATTTTCATCAACACCCGCTGAATTGCAGTGCGCCAAATTCAAATAAAATTACTAAACATATTTTATTTTCATGAAATCACAAGTGCAATATAGCAAAACACAACTTAGCTTGTTGTTAATCCACCTGTCGTGTCAGATTTTGAAAATATGCTTTACAGCGAAAGCTATCCAAGCGTATGTGTGAGTTTATCGATCACTAGACAATCTAGACAATTATGAACAGCTAACATCAAAATAGATGGTCACGAAAATCAGAAAAGCAATAAAATGAATCGCTTATCTTTGATGATCTTCGGATGTTTTCACTAACAAGACTCCCAGATACACAATAAATGTTCCTTTTGTTCCATAAAGATTATTTTTATATCCAAAATACCTCCATTTGTTTGGCACGTTATGTTCGGAAATCCACAGGCTCGAGCGGTCACGACATCGCAGACGAATATTCCAAATAGTATCCGAAATGTCCACAGAAACATGTCAAATGTTTTTTATAATCAATCCTCAGGTTGTTTTTAAAATATATAATCGATAATATATAAACCGAGATTATCACTTTTTCAATAGGAAAGGGAGAGACAATGGCTGCCCCACTCTGTTGCGCAAGCAAAACTCATGCGAACACCCAGCTATCCACTGACTCGATGTTATCTTTCTCGCTCATTTTTAAAAATAAAAGCCTGAAACTATGTCTAAAGACTGTTGTCACCTTGAGGAAGCGATAGGAAAAGGAATCTGGTTGATATCCCTTTAAATGGAGCGAAGGCAGGCTATGGATCATGGAGCTTTCAAAATAGAAGCCACTTCCTCGTTTTATTTTCCTCAGGTTTTCGCCTGCAATATCAGTTCTGTTATAGTCACAGACAATATTTTGACAGTTTTGGAAACTTTAGAGTGTTTTCTATCCTAATCTGACAATTACATGCATATTCTAGTTTCTGGGCCTGAGAAATAGGCAGTTTCAAATGGGTACGTTTTTCATCCAAAAAATCTAAATACTGCCCCCTACACTCAAAAGGCTAATGACCAAAAGCTAATTGGAGTTAGGAGTCAGCTAACCTGGAGTCCAATCAATGAGACGAGATTGGAGTTGGTTAGAGCTATCTTGCCCTATAAAACAAGACAAAATTTGAGTTTCCTATTCACAAGAAGCATTGCCTGATGTGAACCATGCCTTGAACAAAAGAGATCTCAGAAGACCTAAGATTAAGAACTGTTTACTTGCATAAAGCTGGAAAGGGTTACAAAAGTATCTCTAAAAGCCTTGATATTCATCAGTCCACAGAAAGACAAATTGTCTATTGATAGAGAATGTTCAGCACTGTTGCTATTCTCCCTTGGAGTGGATTATCCTGCAAAGATGACTGCAAGAGCACAGCACAGAATGCTCACTGGGGTTAAGAAGAATCCTAGTGTGTCAACTAAAGATTTACAGTAATCCCTGGAATATGCTAACATCTCTGTTGACAAGTCAACGATACGTAAAACACTCATCAAGAACAGTGTTCATGGGAGGACACCACGGAAGAAGCCACTGCTGTCCAAAAAATACATTGCTGTATGTCTGAATTTTCGCAAAAGAGCACCTGGATGTTCCACAGCGCTACTGGCAAAATAATCTGTAGACAGATTAAACTAAAGTTGAGTTGTTTGGAAGGAACATACAACCCTATGTGTGGAGAAAAAAGGCACAGCACACCAACTTCAAAACCTCATCCCAACTGTAAACTATGGTGGAGGGAGCATCCTGGTTTGGGGCTGATTTGCCGCCTCTCGGCCTAGACAGTTAGCGATCATTGACAGAAAGATGAATTCCCAAATTCATCAAGACATTTCGCAGGAGAATGTTAGGCTATCTGTCTGCCAATTGAAGCTCAACAGATAGTTGAATGATGAAACAGGACAACACCCTAAAACACAGAAGTAAATCAACAACAGAATAGTTTCAACAGAATAAAATAAGCCTTCTGGAGTGGCCTAGAGGAAGGGTCCAAAATTCCTCCTGACCGTTGTGCAGGTCTGATCCGCAACTACAGAAAACGTTTGGTTGAGGTTATTGCTGCCAAAGGAGGGTCAACCAGTTATTAAATCCAAGGGTTCACATACTTTTTCCACCCTGCACTGTGAATGTTTACATGGTGTGTTAAAAAAGACATGAAAACGTATAATTTTGTGTGTGCTATTAGTTTAAGCAAACTGTCTTTGTCTGTTGTTGTGACTTAGACGAAGATCAGATGACATTTTATGACCAATTGACTTAGAAATCCAGGTAATTCTAAAGGGTTCACATACTTTGTCTTGCCACTGTATGTGCTGCTGTCATCTGGAGGTACTTCCTGCAGGGGCGGGGGGCTTGGGCGGGCTGTAGTGGCATAGGTCTGATCTTGGGGGGCCTAGGAGACAGAATAAACCCCGCCTACAAACTCTTTATCAGTCCGCTTTCTCTCTCTCTCTACTTCCATATAGATGTTCTAACTAGCAACCTTGCAATTCAGAAGATGACATTAACACAGGCTTTGGGGGGAAACGGAATGGTCTGGTTTCTCTGTCTGGCCTCTCTTTGTTGACAAATAGGAAGAAATTAGTCACAATGCACTAGGTAGTCTATTCTAATAAGGAGTAAGTATTTTCATCTGAGTGTCTGTTCTGTTTTCTCTAATGGTGCTGTTCCATTGGACTTATCCCAAAAACCAGTGTGTCACCTGTGTTTAATGTTAATGTCAGCTCTACTGTTGTTGTGTTTGCATCAGGAGTGTGACACTAGAGACTTGTGGCGAGCAGAATCAACAAGCTCTGCATCATTCAAGATTGTTGCTTTGTAAGAAGGTGTTAAAGTTCACGGTTATCAATTCAAGCTGAAAAGTACCCAGGGCCTTGCCTTGGCTCCAAGTCAGAGCAGGTCTGCCGGAGTCATGGCCCAGTGAGACACGGGTTCCAGCCCCCGTAGATGGAAACAGAAAAGTCTGAGCGTTTTGGGTAACCACTGGGGTGAATCATGATTGATGCAAAGTGACAGACATTCTGTGTGATGGTGGCCTTTATTAGATTGATTTCAATGGCTTTCACTTTCTCTTTCTTTTTCTCTCTCACGCATTCTCTCGCTCTCTCTCCCCTTTCTTTATTTCGTCCTTTCTTTCTTTCTATCTATTTCTCTCTCTCTTTCTTTCCTTATTTCTTCCCTTGTTTTTTTTCTTTCTCTCCACAACCTCCAAAGGGCTCCTTATGTATGGCAGTGACATTTAGGCATGCAAAACCACAGTCAATTATTCAGCAGTTTGGCCCTGCACAAATGTCACGGTGTCTGTAACACCATGTGTGACCTAAAAATAAGGAATGAGCTGAACACTGTTTGAAAAGAAACAATAACGAAAGTCAGCTTTAAAATTGGTCTGTTTTTTTGTCTGGATTTTGTTATTCCATTTGAGAACCCCTCAGCCCTATACAGAATAATTTACAATCAAGCAATGCATTTGCATGAAGCATATCTGAACATTTGATTGCCAACCATTCAAGTTAAAAGCGATGGGATAAAGACTTAGAAGGTTGGGAAAATGGGTGTATGGCTTGAAGCTTCAGTCCATGAAGATAAACATACTGTAGGTTCTTTTCATTTATTTAACCAGATAAATCAATTAACCTCTACAGGATCGGTGTCCCCCACTGGATGATTAAGCTAAAGTAGGCTAATGTGATTAGCATGAGATTGTAAGTAACATGAAATTTCCCAGGACATAGACATGTCTGATGTGGGCAGAAAGCTGAAATTCTTGTTTATCTAACTGCACTGTTCAATTTACAGTAGCTATTAAGATGGCAGGTGTTTTACATGGCAGATGTTTTACATGCCCACAGCCAATTGTGATTTTTTGATTGTTTATTTGCGTTGTTTGTAACTTGTTTTTTTTACTTATTTTGTACATAATGTTGCCGCTACCGACAATAACTTCTAGACATCAGGACTGTGAATACTCACCAGGGACTAGCAGAACCCTTTCTTTCCTTTCACAACTCTGACGAGCTCGACGCGAAGGATATACTGCTTCTTTGGGAACAGGCCCGATCCCTGTGATCTGCATGAGGAGGAGGTGGAGAAAGATCGAATAAACCCCCACTTCCCTCCATTCTGCTAGCAAACGTGCAATTCTTGGAGAATAAAATTGACAAGTTACGCAGAAGATTAAACTACCAACGGGACATTCAAAACTGTAACATCTTATGCTTCAGATTTGATAGGGAAGCTGAGTGGTCAAATATACTGTTAAGATTTTCTACTGCCAAGTTTACACCTTCACTATTACAGTGGAACGTTTTACCCAGGACATTGTCTAAAAGGGATTGAATTTGTTGTTGCCTAATTGTTTTTTGGTAGGTTTCCAAACTGCATTCCTTCCATCTATAGCATTTCTTAATGTTACTCAGTTCCTTTGGCTTTGATGCCTCATGATTGAGTATTGCTCTGTTCAAGTAGACTGTGATTTTGCTGTGGTCTGAAAGGGGTGTCAGTGGGCTGACTGTGAACGCTCTGAGAGACTCTGAGTTGAGGTCAGTGATAAAGTAGTCCACAGTACTACTACCAAGAGATGAGCTATAGGTGTACCTACCATAGGAGTCCCCTCGAAGCCTACCATTGACTATGTACATACCCAGCGTGTGACAGAGCTGCATGAGTTGTGACCCATTTTTGTTGGTTATGTTGTCATAGTTGTGCCTAGGTGGGCATATGGGGGAGGGAATGCTAGCCCTCTCCTCTCCTCTCTCTATCCCCTCCCCTAGCCCCCTCTCCTCCTCTCTATCCTCTCCCCTAGCCCCTTCCCTCTTCTCTCTATCCCCTCTCCCAGCCCCCTCCCCTCCTCTCTCTATCCCCTCCCCTAGCCCCCTCTCCTCTCTATCCTCTTCCCTAGCCCCTCCCCTCTTCTCTCTATCCCCTCTCCTAACCCCCTCCCCTCCTCTCTCTATCCCCTCTCCTATCCCCCTCTCCTCCTCTCTCTATCCCCGCCCCTATCCCCCTTTCCTCTTCTCTCTATCCCCTCCCCTAGCCCCCTCTCCTCTTCTCTCTATCCCCTCCCCTAGCCCCCTCTACTCTTCTCTCTATCCCTTCCCCTAGCCCCCTCTCCTCCTCTATACTGTATATCCCTTGCCCTAGTCCCCTCTCCTCCTCTATACTGTATATCCCTTGCACTAGCCCCCCAGACAGCACTGACTCTATACAAGGCTAGCAGCTCAGCTGGTTTAGATTTTAAGAGCACCACAGCGACATAACCATCAAACAGCCCTGGAGCAGATGGAAGCAGGCAGCCCGTCTCTATACCGAGACCTCTCACTCCAACTGGGGCCTGATTCTATCATCCAGTCACTGATACTGGGTGCTGGCATTCATTAACCAACAGATCCCTCTTGCCGTCATCCTTCCAAAAGCCCCTTAGTATTCCAGAGAGCTACGGACACAATCAAACCCAACTAAGACCTAAAATAAAGAAATGTTTGTTTGATAAGTTCATGTTGAAATCATGAAATTAATAATATCTGTTTGGAACAACAGGTCAAGTGTGCATGTTGTAATTGTACTGTAGAAGTTATACATGTTGTAATTGTACTGTAGAAATTATACATGTTGTAATTGTACTGTAGAAATTATACATGTTGTAATTGTACTGTAGAAGTTATACATGTTGTAATTGTACTGTAGAAATTATACATGTTGTAATTGTACTGTAGAAGTTATACATGTTGTAATTGTACTGTAGAAATTATACATGTTGTAATTGTACTGTAGAAATTATACATGTTGTAATTGTACTGTAGAAATTATACATGTTGTAATTGTACTGTAGAAGTTATACATGTTGTAATTGTACTGTAGAAATTATACATGTTGTAATTGTACTGTAGAAATTATACATGTTGTAATTGTACTGTAGAAATTATACATGTTGTAATTGTACTGTAGAAATTATACATGTTGTAATTGTACTGTAGAAATTATACATGTTGTAATTGTACTGTAGAAATTATACATGTTGTAATTGTACTGTAGAAATTATACATGTTGTAATTGTACTGTAGAAATTATACATGTTGTAATTGTACTGTAGAAATTATACATGTTGTAATTGTACTGTAGAAATTACAACATTTTTTGGGGAGCGGCTGCTTGCCTGGCACTGCTTGAATAAACCGGCTGCTGGAAACGAGATAATGGGTTCAGATATGGAGCCAGTTTCTGTTAGTCCATCCAAGCCTTACGTTCCCTGGCTCTCTGACTACTAGACTAGTGTGTGTGTGTATGTGTGCGTGTGTGTATGCTTCCATGTGCGTGAGTGTGTGCTGCATTTATATTCATCCCTATTTCCTACTGCACCAAACCCCCCTCCAGACCTCCCAGGTCTTCCACAGAGGGGGGTCTTGGAAACAGAGTTTGGTCGGGTAAATAAATAGTGAGATTTAGAGGATGGCGTGAAGGACGGGGGGATCAGAGAGAGGAGGAGAGAAAGCAGCTGTACTGTATGTATTTGAACAGGATGCTGCTATAATCTCATAAACAACATTACACCTCAAAACCTTCCTTTTAATTTCATCACTGCTTTTCACCTAGATAACAACCTCCATCAAACCCAACATTCTCTTTGATTGAAATGTACACTGTTCTGTTCCTAGCATCTGGAAGACTTCATAAAGGCAAAGTACAATTGTATTGTACAACTGTAAACTGAGTACAGAACAGTGCCATTTCAGTTGAAAGCACCTCTTGCTGTCTCCTAATGTACACTCAGGCATTTGTCTTTTGCCTTTAGCTAAGACGAGGAAATCTACTTACGCATTTCCAAAAGTGTTTTCTGTGAGTGGCTTTTTCAACGGAGTGCAATTAGGCTTTATGTGTAGAGAGTACTGCATTTAGATAGATAGGTACTGTTAGACAGGTGAGGCAGAGGTATGGATTCAGGTTGGCTGTGGAGAGAGATGGGGGGAAGGGAGGATGGGGGAGCAAGGGAGGTGAGCAGAGAGGCACTAAAGGAAAGGAGCAAGGATGGTAGTGAGGGAGGATCAGGGAGAGAGGGAAGGAGAGGGTAAAAAGAGAATGGGAGAGAGAGAGAGAGAGAGAGAGAGAGAGAGAGAGAGAGCAGCAAGGGAGAGGAGAAGGTCTGCAGTGTGTTTGTGATGAATGGGCTCCACTCCTGAGAAGTCTGCAGCTGTTGTGGGAAGGAGAAAGAATGGGGGTTGATGGAGGATCAGGGAGGGAGAGAGAGAGAAAGACACAGAGAGAGAAAGACAGAGAGAGAGTTAGAGAGCAAGAGAGTTGGAGAGAGAGAGAGAGAGAGAGAGAGAGAGAGAGAGAGAGAGAGAGAGAGAGAGAGAGAGAGAGAGAGAGAGAGAGAGAGAGAGAGAGAGAGAGAGAGAGAGAGAGAGAGAGAGAGAGAGAGAGAGAGAGAGAGAGAGAGGAAGAGAGAGGGAGGGAGAAGGGGAGACAGGGATGAGTGTACACTGCTGGAGAGTGGAGGAGGGGAGGTGAGGGGAGGGGAAGGGAAGGGGAGAATAGAGAAGGGGAGGGGGGAGAGGATGTGGACAGGATAGGAAAGCAGGAGAGAGTTGGTGATGGGGAGAGGAGAGGAGAGGAGAGGAGAGGAGAGGAGAGGAGAGGAGAGGAGAGGAGAGGAGAGGAGAGGAGAGGAGAGGAGAGGAGAGGAGAGGTAGTAAATAGCAGTGCAGAGTTGATCAGAGTAGAGCTGGGTAGATCAGAGTAGAGCTGGGAAGAGCATAGTAGAGCTGGGTAGAGCTGGTTAGATCAGCGTAGAGCTGGGTAGATCCTATTAGAGCTAGGTAGATCACCGTAGAGCTGGGTAGATCCTATTAGAGCTGGGTAGATCCGAGTAGAGCTGGTCGGAGTAGAATATAGCTGGGTAGATCATAGTTTAGCTGGGTAGATCATAGTTGAGCTGGGTAGAGTAAAATATAGCTGGGTAGATGAAAGAAGAGCTGGGTCGATCAGAGTAGAGCTGGGTAGATCAGAGTAGAGCTGGGTAGAGCAGACTAGAGCTGGGTAGAGCAGAGTAGAGCTGGGTAGAGCTTGGTAGATCAGAGTAGAGCAGAATAGAGCTGGGTAGAGCCGAGTAGAGCTGGGTATATCAGAGCTGAGCTGGGTAGATCAGAGCAGAGCTGGGTATATCAGAACAGAGCTGAGTAGATCAGAGTAGAGCTGGGTAGATCAGAGTAGAGCTGGGTAGAGCAGACTAGAGCTGGGTAGATCAGAGTAGAGCTGGGTAGAGCAGAGTAGAGCTGGGTAGAGCAGAGTAGAGCTGGGTAGATCAGAGTAGAGCTGGTTAGAGTATAGCTGAGTAGTTTATAGTGGAGCTGGTTAGATCAGAGTAGAGCTGAGTAGATCAGGGTAGAGCTGGGTAGATCCGAGTAGAGCTGGGTAGATCAGAGCTGGGGTGAGCTATCTGTCTCTCCAGATTCTTATTTCAATTCAATAGTGGAGGGGAAGTTCATTGTAAATTAGCTCCAGTACATGCTGAATTTAGACTTTACATGAATGTTATGAAGCAATGATGTTGAAGATGATGATGGTGAAGATGGTGAGCATGAGGAGGATGATGATGATTATGATGATGAATGACTTTGGCAATGGTGAGTATAAATTGATCTTAAAATATGCAGTAACTGCTGATGTAATTGGTATCAGAGCGGAACAGGTCCGTTTACAGAAGAAGCAATGAACTAAAAACAACAGTAACACTAGTCCAGACCCATGCAGGATGAGCCTCAGTAACTGAACCGTGCTCAGTCATCTTCACAGTCAGTACTGTCTGTCAGCACTTTGTGATCATTAAGTCTATTTTGGCTCTGACATAGACACAGACGCACAATCAGTTCTTAGTGCGATTCAATAACCCTCAACTCTTTGTGTTATGATGAACAATCACTATGTTTTATTAGCTAGCCTATTATATTGAATGACTGGCATTACATGCTTGGATGTCAAGCATTAGTATTAGCCACCTCAGTGAAGACCTAATATGCTATGGCCGAAACGACACCCTATTGCCTATGTGGTGCACTACTTTTGACCAGAGCCCACTGATTGGTGGAGTAATTTAAATGAGGTAAATGTAAAAACTAGGTTGATTTCAGAGGTAAAAAAAGAACCAGAAAGGAACAGTATAAACCAGAACTTTATTATTATGCTAGTCAGAACTGTGGACCGGAACAAAACAACAGTAAGTCAATATCCACATTTTATAAACACAGCTATTTTTATTTGTGGTCGGAAACATTATTTACAATTAATTATATGACGGGGAAGGTGTGGGAAGTGTTATGTAAAAATATGTTTAACTTAATGTTTGTGAGGGAGGTAAAAAAAAAATCTATTGCACCTTGAGTTGGACCAGCACCCCAAGTAAATGTCCAACTCTCCCTAATTGCAACATTTGTGAAGTGAAGTTTGATGAATTGTAGGCTTAGTTATTTTTTTAACTAATGTTAGGGTTTGCAGAGTGTTTATTCTGTCACAGTCGTTGTATGGAGGAGACCAAGGCGCAGCGTGGTAAGCGTACATTCTTAATTTATTAAAGAAATGCAACACTGAACAAACTATACATAACGAACCATGCCGCTAACACAGCTAGTGCAGACAGGCAACTAAACATAGAATAAGAACCTACAAATACCTTATGTCAAATGGCTACCTAAATATGGTCCCCAATCAGAGACAATGATAGACAGCTGCCTCTGATTGGGAACAAATTCAGGCCACCAATTCAGGCCACCATAGACCTACATAGACCTACATATACCACATATACCATAGACCAAAGAGCATATTCAACAGTAAAGTGTCTGTGGCTAATATCCCAGAAAATTGTTTATTTTCTATATTTAAAGACAGAGAGAAATACTATTTAAGTTGTCAAAAGTGATTAATTCCATAAGAGGAGGGTAACCATGGAAACCAGATGTTATTCTTAGGCTGTCAAACAATTTAAAAAAAAATGTAATTCAGTTAATTGCAGGATTTGCTTTTATTTCGCAAATTCAGTATTTGCTCAAATTGAGCTGTAATTTAAGATTTTTTTTAGAAAAAGCGTTACAATAATATTGATGTCTTGATTTTGTCCAAAGTAACGGAAAGCAAAATCAAGGAAGTTGATAAAGCACATGTAGCTTTATCAACTTTAACCTCAATGTCTGCTTGTTTTGATATAACATTGTTGTTTTTAGTTTTTAGTTTTAGTTGTTTTTAGTTTAGTTTTTAGTGTAGATTATTTTCTACATAAACCTTTATTTAACTAGGCAAGTCAGTTAAGAACAAATTCGTATTTACAATGACGTCCTACCCCGGCCAAATCCG
Organism: Oncorhynchus mykiss; assembly: GCF_013265735.2. NCBI lineage: Eukaryota > Metazoa > Chordata > Actinopteri > Salmoniformes > Salmonidae > Oncorhynchus > Oncorhynchus mykiss. Next base: position 19,674,713 of record NC_048569.1, on the reverse strand, counting down.
GATGACTAGGGGCCAATTTTGCGCCGCCCTATGGGACTCCCAATCACGTCCGGTTGTGATACAGCCTGTATATTGGATGTTTTCAAAAAAAATTCTAACGATTTCAGACCATGCGATTAATTGTGATTACAAAAAGTTAACTAGATGTGAAGAGCTGGAGATACATACAGCCCAAAAGTTATTTTCTCTGAGGCTTTAGAAGACATATGCATTTAACAGTTTGTTTTTGGGACATAATAAATATGATTATCTCGTTCACTTGGGGGAAATTAATTTACTTCTTGAAAGTCTTTCTGTCTGAAGCCAGCTCTTCTTGTATTTCCCAAAGCAATTACAGCCAGGTTGAATTTAGACCAGTTCTTTCTGCTCGCTAGCTCTCTTTGCAGTGGAGGTCTGGGTTTCAGTATTGAGTGTTTCCTCTTATTCCTCTTCCATTCTGCTGTGGCTGTGTGAAGAGCTAGAGTACATGTATGGTGGCTGGTTAGAGACACAGCTACATGGCACACTCTACTGGTGGCTAGAGAAACTACACTTACTGTGGCCTGGATCTGTCAGAGGAGAAAATCGTTACAGCATCCATCCTCCTTGGTGTGTGTGTGTGTGTGTGTGTGTGTGTGTGTGTGTGTGTGTGTGTGTGTGTGTGTGTGTGTGTGTGTGTTTGCGACTGTGTGTGAGTGTGCCTGCTACTGAGAGCCCATATGATGGTCCTGTAAGACACACTTTACATATCTATCTACGTGTGGTGTGTTGTAACTGCCTCCTCTCCTCTCTCTAGTCCAGGTGTGTGTGTTGTAAATGCACCCTCTCCTCTCTCTAGTCCAGGTGTGTGTGTTGTAAATGCCTCCTCTCCTCTCTCTAGTTCAGGTGTGTGTGTTGTAACTGCCTCCTCTCCTCTCTCTACTCCAGGTGTGTGTGTTGTAACTGCCTCTGCTCCTCTCTCTACTCCAGGTGTGTGTGTGTGTATCGACTTCACCACAGGACCAACCTGCGAGCGTTGTCTGGGCGGTTACTATGGTAACGCGTTGATTGGCACGCCCAATGACTGCAGACCTTGCCCCTGCCCGGACCGTACCAGCTGTGCTCAAATGAGCTCTGGGGAGGTGGTCTGTACCAACTGCCCTTCAGGACAGAGGGGTGAGCTGAGATCATATTACATGACTGGTAGATGTCGGATAATGGGAACAAACCATTTCATTTTCCCATGATGAGCAGACCTCACCCGCTTTAAACTGGGCTGCATCCCAAATCGCAACCTATTTCCTATGCAGTGCACTACTTTTGACCAGAGCTTGGGCTCTATTCTAAAGTAGTGCAATATGTAGGGAATAGGTTGCCTTTTAGGACACAGCCATTGAGTTCATTGCTTGCTCAGTGAAGCAGATTTCCACAAATTGGCTGACAGATTTTTAATAAAACCTGTACTGGTGTCCTCACTGTCTTGATAAAATGAGTCATGATCCTATCATGTAGAGCACAGTGTTTGAATTAAAATGTCCATATTCCTTTGTCAGGTTTGGGCCATTCATTAATTTCCAGAATTTCATTACCAGATATTGATTTAGGTTGAAATGAAAATGGCCCCCAAACCCTCCAGCCCAACATCTTCCATAACTCACCTATCAAAAAACCTGTCACCTGTCACCCCCGACACACACACAAACACACATATACACATGCACATACACACACACACCTTCTCTCCACAGGCATCAGATGCGAGATGTGCGAGGACAGTTTCCACGGCGACCCCCTGGGCCGGTCAGGGCCAATTCAACCGTGTGAGAAGTGCGACTGTAACGATAATGTGGACCCCAACGCGCTGGGCGTGTGTGATCACATGACGGGCTGTTGCCTGAAGTGCCTGGGACACACCGAGGGAGACCATTGCCAACGCTGCCGACAAGGTTACTATGGGGACGCCCTGGACCGCACTGTGGCCCAGAAGTGCAAACGTGAGTGTGGAAACTTGGGAAGGGTGTATATAGGGTTGGGTTAGAGTTACAGGTTTTTAATTAAGGGGAAATATACAATTTTACATCTTAAATGTAACTAAATGTAATGGAAAATGTAATCTACATAATCCCCAAAAGTAATTATTTAACTACTAATGATCCAGACTCCAAGAATGGTTAAAATCTCACCTTTGGGGTAAAAAAATGTTATAAATTGCTGAGGTGTAGTCACTTTTGAGAACACAAGCTCAAGTGCACAGTACAAATATGATAAAAATATGAAAATATAAAAATGTTTATATAATGTATTTCCTATTCAACAAAACTGTAAGAATAAGGCTTGAAATAACTTATATTTTTTTATAAATAAAGAATAACCAAACGACTAAGTATAAGATTTCACCTTCTTTATAACTGTAAAATACATATTTGTATATTTAGTGTCAGAGAAAATGTACATACAGTGTTTTCTAAAGGTCTCTCTTGATCAAAATATCCGCCCCATCGTTGTCAACATCTCACAGAGCTCTAGTTTAGCTTCCCGAACTCGTTAGGAACACGCCCCATACTAATCTCGTCTGTCTATGACAAACAAACAAAAAATTGGGGGTTTAAAATCTATGAATTATTTTAGATTAGTGGCTATAAATCGATCTCTGAATCTGCTACCGTGACAAAACCACTCTCCTGCTGCGTTATGATGTAAGGGTTCCAATGGCTGTGATGTAAGGTTCAGCCAGCAGTTCATGGACAGTCGGAAGAGTGAATTAAAAGGTAGTAGGGACGTCCCTGCTTCGTACAGGCAAAAGAGACATATTCCTGTGTCTGTGAGAATCAGGGCTACCGCTCATTGCAAGCCATTTCCGTCTACAGTGTCCACAGATCGTTTTCTAAGCTAAAATGTTGGTTGGAACAGGTACCAGAACCACGCAGGTCCCCTAAACAGGGGTCTTTACATCGAAGACATTTTAAATGAAGAATGCATTAGAAATATGGTGACATGTATCTGAATGTGTGAGTCTGTACATTTCAAAGTGTGTTAGTGCGTTATATTGTGTGTTTGTGTATCTGTGTACTTGTCCTCTATGTGTGGGTGTCAGTGTGCCTTCATAATGAGCTCTTCTTGAGGGTTTTGAAAGTGCTTTCCTCTTACTGATATATCACCTGGATTTTAGCAATTCTCACCATTCTGAAGAGTCTAAAGAGTCTTGATAGCATACGGATGGAATGCTCAGGAAAATACATACATAAACAAACACACACATTTCTACAAACATCAATGACATCACACCTGTTCAGACCCACGTGTTCCCGCCACAACCATACACATCATGTATATCTCACAACCACACTCCCCCTCATCCTTCATCCCTGGAACTTTCCAGTGCTTGTAGCACTCTATGCCATGTGGTGTCAAATTGTCCTGTTCTATTTTTCTCCGTATCCCAGACCTTTTCAATATTTCAATAATAATATATTTGATTCATCCACTGTTGTAGTGATGGAGGAGCATTGGATTTCTAGTTTTTAAGTATACTTTTTTTTTCTCAAAATCATTGACAAGAAAATGATGGTCACCCCACCCTCATATTCCATGTCTTGAAATATGCAGATAGACGGATTCAAAGTAAACTGACATCGTAAAACTTCTGACAGCTTTCTAACGCCGCCCATAACTTTTGGACTTTATAGCGCTCCCAGAAGGCATGAATCATTGAGTCCTTCTTAGTTTTATACTTTACACATGACTCTGCCGTTGTGCTGTAGAATATGTGAATTTAGTCTCTTGTATAATACATTCTATACATTATTTTCGCTAATGGTAATTTCACTACTTTTGTTCCAACTCTCCCTCGATCTTGTGCCTATGATCAGTTATTTTGAATTCTTGATTCCAAGAGTTTATCTTTTTTTCAAAGAGATTATCAGTTGGATAGTCTTTCTGCATGGTTTTGTATATATCACCTATCATATATGTATCCTTTTCAGAGTCAAATAAGATTCCCTCAACATTGCTTTTATGTCCAAAAGATGTCAGGTGGAACAAAAGATTTCAGGTGGAGCTAAAAGAGTCTTCCTTAGAGTTAGGTGGTTAGAAGCGCCATTAGGAACTCCACAGGGACTGAAGTGGCATTGGAGTGGTTGTAAAGTGGGAGAACACTTAGTTTTACAGGCTCTCTTAGAGTGAATAGCAGTCATAGACCCACAGATTCTGTATCTTTATTCATGTGTATAAGGTAATGGTGTCACTTAAAATGGGTTCTGGGAAAGATGCAGAGAGCAGTCTGCCCTGATCAGTTGACCTTCCAACTACAGTATTTTGTTAGTAGAAAGAGTCAATTTTCTTATCAGCAAGTTTTATCCTGATAAACATGAAGAGACTTGGAGGATTAGGTTACTGTAGGGTTATGAGAGCGAGACATAGAGAAAGAAAGAGAGAGGTACAGATTGAGATAGAAAGAAAGAACAAGAGTGGGATAAAAAGAAAGAAAGAGAAATAGAGACACAGAGGTATAGGGAGGAAGAGAAGGAACATACACAAATGTAGAGAGAGAGAGATATTCTGAGATGTCTGTGTCCCCCAGTAGCCTATAGCAACAGAGATGTTCTGAGATGTCTGTGTCCCTCAGTAGCCTATAGCAACAGAGATGTTCTGAGATGTCTGTGTCCCTCAGTAGCCTATAGCAACAGATGTTCTGAGATGTCTGTGTCCTCCAGTAGCCTATAGCAACAGAGATGTTCTGAGATGTATGTGTCCCCCACTAGCCTATAACAACAGAGATGTTCCATCTACAACCCCAGGAACCAACACAGTCGCGAAGAGGGCACGACAAAGCGTATTCCCCCTCAGGACGGTGAATAGAGTCGGCATGGGCCCTCAGATCCTCAAAAAGTTCTACAGCTACACCATTGAGAGCATCTTGACTGGCTGCAACACCGCTTGATATGGCAACTGCTCGGCATCCGACGGCAAGGCGCTACAGAGGGTAGTGCATACAGCCCAGTACATCACTGGGGCCGAACTCCCTGCCATCCAGGACATCTATACCAGGCGGTGTCAGAGGAAGCCCCTATGAATTGTCAAAGACTCCAGTCAACCATGTCACAGTCCGTTCTCTCTGCTACCGCACGTCAAGTGGTACAAAAGGAGACAGTGAGTCAGGGAGACTTGTGACCCTCTCCCTCTGTCATCTACTGTATCCTGCATTCCAAATGGCACCCTATTCCATATATATAGTGCACTACTTTTGACCTGGGCCCATAGAGCCTTTAGGGCGGCAGGTAGTTTAGTGGTTATTGTGTTGGGCCTGAAACTGAAAGGTCGCTGGTTTGAGTACCTGAGCTGACAAGATGAAACCTGTCGATTTGACCTTTGAGCAAGGACCTTAACCCTAATTTCCTCCAGGGACGCAGTGTTAACATGGCTGACCCTGTAAAACAACACATTTCACTGCACCTATCCAGTCCATGTGACAATTCAACATGTATTTTTTGTGTGCAGTGTGCCAGTTGGGACGCAACCTGTGTCTGCTCTGCTCAGTCATTCAAATAACATCTCATTTTATTTGTCATATGCGCCGATTACCACAAGTGTATACTTTACCGTGAAATGCTTACTTACGACCCCTTTCCCAACGATGCACTTAAAAATTACGAACATTTGCAAATGGATGAAAAGAAAATAGTAACAAAAGAAAATAGTAACACAATAAAATAACAATAATGAGGCTTTATACAGACCATATACAAGGAGTACCGGTACCGAGTCAGTGTAGTTGGGGTGATTGATTGAGGCAATATGTTCATGTAGGTTTGGTTAGGTTATTGGTTTGGTTATTGATTGATTGATTCAAGTACTATGTACATGTACAGTAGATGGTCTCCTCTGTCTCTGCACTGTCCTAGATAACACAAAGCCAGGCACGCAGGGCAGACAGGACACGCACTACAGAGAGATAGTTTTTTTTAGAGTGAATGAATAGCAGATAGTGAATGGACAGAGGACATGAAATATACAATTGCCACAACATTGATAGAAGAATAGGCTTCAGTGGTTGACTTCATTTGTGACACTGTGTTTAGTGTACTGTTTGGATGATGTATATGACGTGTACCTTTTGCATACTTTGTTGGATTTGTGTTCTGTTTTGATAATGCTTTTGCCCGTTTAGGCTACTATACTTTTTGATACAGTATTTGATGCGAGGTTATGTGATTGACATGTGTTTTTTGTGTGTTTGACATGACGTTGACGTGTGGTTGTGTCTTCTCCCAGGCTGCGGCTGCAGTCCTGCAGGGACTTCTGGGTCGTTGGAGGACTGTGACCCCCAGACAGGAAGTTGTCTGTGCCTTAGTCATGTGACCGGGCGAGACTGTGGTCAGTGTGAGGTGGGCTTCTTCAACCTGCAGTCTGGAGTAGGCTGTGAGAGGTACAGGAAATCCTAAAGCAATTCTGGAATCTTCTATATGGTTCTTTTGTTATGCATTCTGACTCTAAAATTGGTTCTGATCATAGAAATAGAATTAGTCATTATTATTAATGATAAACTGGGTGGTTCGAGCCATGAATGCTGATTGGCTGACAGCTGTGGAATAGCAAATCAAATCAAATCCAATTTTATTGGTCAAATACACATGGTTAGCAAATGTTAATGCAAGTGTAGCGAAATGCTTGTGCTTCCAGTTCTGACAGTGCAGCAATATCTAACAAATTCACAACGACTACCTTATACACACAATGTAAAGAATCAGAATATGTACATATAAATATATGGATGCACGATGGCCATGCGGCATAGGCAAGATGCAATAGATGGTATAAAATACCGTATATACATATGAGATGAGTAATATAGGATATGTAAACATTATTAAAGTGACTAGTGATACCATTATTAAATCTATTTATGTTTATGTTAACCTCTCTATGTTAGTGATGGCTGTTTAACAGTCTGATGGCCTTGAGATAGAAGCTGTTTTTCAGTCTCTTGGACCTGGCTTTGATGCACATATATATCAGGATACCAAGGATCTGACAAAACATTTATTTTTACTGCTCTGATTATGTTGGTAACCAGTTTATAATAGCAATAAGGTACCTCTGGGGTTGTGTCGTGTCTAAGGACAGACCTTAGCCGTGGTATATTGACCATATACAACACCCTCTTGGGCCTTATTGCTTAATTAGAATAGTAATTATTATATATCTATGGTTCCATACCTAGAAATAGAGTGGTTATGTTTCCTTTCATTAGTAAGTGTTATGTGAATCACTTTCTACATTTCTTAGGTGCACCTGTAACCCCATTGGCTCATCATCCATGGCTTGCCACCAAATCACAGGCCAGTGTGTGTGTCGGCTGGGACTGGAGGGGCGGCTGTGCAGCACATGTCGTATGGGCTTCTATGGTTTCTCCTCACGGGGCTGCAGAGGTAGCTACAGTAGCCTATACTGTGATTGGGGCTAGAAGTCCTTATGTGCAAACACTAAGACATATGAAAACGTGCTAAAACAAGTCATTCTGATAACAATAAGAAGTTAGAAATGTAACACGCATACATGCAATGTCTAATTCTTCAGTAACCAATCTATTTGTCTATATGCCATTCATGCCTCCTTTCCCCCCTCTCAATCCCTGCCTCCCCCTGTCCCTCTCTCCACCCCTGCCTCCCCCTGTCCCTCTCTCCACCCCTGCCTCCCCCTGTCCCACTCTCCACCCCTGCCTCCCCTATCCCTCTCTCCACCCCTGCCTCCCCTGTCCCTCTCTCCACCCCTGCCTCCCCCTGTCCCTCTCCCCACCCCTGCCTGTCCCTCTCTCCACCCCTGCCTCCCCCTATCCCTCTCTCCACCCCTGCCTCCCCCTGTCCCTCTCTCCACCCCTGCCTCCCCTATCCCTCTCTCCACCCCTGCCTCCCCCTGTCCCTCTCTCCACCCCTGCCTCCCCCTGTCCCTCTCTCCACCCCTACCTCCCCTATCCCTCTCTCCACCCCTGCCTCCCCCTATCCCTCTCTCCACCCCTGCCTCCCCCTGTCCCTCTCTCCACCCCTGCCTCCCCCTGTCCCTCTCTCCACCCCTGCCTCCCCCTGTCCCACTCTCCACCCCTGCCTCCCCTATCCCTCTCTCCACCCCTGCCTCCCCATGTCCCTCTCTCCACCCCTGCCTCCCCCTGTCCCTCTCTCCACCCCTGCCTCCCCCTGTCCCTCTCCCCACCCCTGCCTGTCCCTCTCTCCACCCCTGCCTCCCCCTATCCCTCTCTCCACCCCTGCCTCCCCCTGTCCCTCTCTCCACCCCTGCCTCCCCTATCCCCCTCTCCACCCCTGCCTCCCCCTGTCCCTCTCTCCACCCCTGCCTCCCCCTGTCCCTCTCTCCACCCCTGCCTCCCCCTGTCCCACTCTCCACCCCTGCCTCCCCTATCCCTCTCTCCACCCCTGCCTCCCCTGTCCCTCTCTCCACCCCTGCCTCCCCCTGTCCCTCTCCCCACCCCTGCCTGTCCCTCTCTCCACCCCTGCCTCCCCCTATCCCTCTCTCCAACCCTGCCTCCCCCTGTCCCTCTCTCCACCCCTGCCTCCCCCTGTCCCTCTCTCCACCCCTGCCTCCCCCTGTCCCTCTCTCCACCCCTGCCTCCCCCTGTCCCACTCTCCACCCCTGCCTCCCCCTATCCCTCTCTCCACCCCTGCCTCCTCCTGTCCCTCTCTCCACCCCTGCCTCCCCCTGTCCCTCTCTCCACCCCTGCCTCCCCCTGTCCCACTCTCCACCCCTGCCTCCCCTATCCCTCTCTCCACCCCTGCCTCCCCTGTCCCTCTCTCCACCCCTGCCTCCCCCTGTCCCTCTCCCCACCCCTGCCTGTCCCTCTCTCCACCCCTGCCTCCCCCTATCCCTCTCTCCACCCCTGCCTCCCCCTGTCCCTCTCTCCACCCCTGCCTCCCCCTGTCCCTCTCTCCACCCCTGCCTCCCCCTGTCCCTCTCTCCACCCCTGCCTCCCCCTGTCCCTCTCTCCACCCCTGCCTCCCCCTGTCCCACTCTCCACCCCTGCCTCCCCCTATCCCTCTCTCCACCCCTGCCTCCCCTATCCCTCTATCCACCCGTGCCTCCCCTGTCCCTCTCTCCACCCCTGCCTCCCCCTGTCCCTCTCTCCACCCCTGCCTCCCCCGTCCCTCTCTCCACCCCTGCCTCCCCCTGTCCCTCTCTCCACCCCTGCCTCCCCCTGTTCCTCTCAGCCTGTAATTGCGACCCGATGGGTTCCAGCTCCATGCAGTGCCACACCAACGGCACCTGTCCCTGCCGCCAGGGCTTCGTGGGGTACAAGTGTGACCAATGTGAGCTCAACTACTTCCACAACAGAGCCACACACCAGTGTGAGGAGTGCCACGTCTGCTATGGGCTAGTCAAGGAGCAGGTAAGAGTGTTGCTCCTATCTGTCTGCTATACTCTTTTTGACCAGAAAGCATCAGATACATGTATAGTAAGAGGGGTTCTGTTTTGCTCGCTCGGATGCATTCTGTGGTGAGATAGTTACAGTGCACTGTTTGGATGCTGGAGTTATTTTGGATGAAAGTGCGAATGTAACTTAACTTCTAAAGTGATTTGTTTGACAATCCGATGAAAACATCATGAGTGGTTGTGTTCATGCCACATTTAAAGTTAGTAAATTGTTACAGTTATGTTGCATGGATAAATAGTCACAAACAAAGAATTTTCAAATCTTTAGTATTTATCAACAAAATAAGTAGCAAGTTAACGGCTGGGCTCAGCACATAATGTTTTGTTTTCACAAAACTAGGATAAGACACACAAGACTATGAGCTATTACAGGGTGCTACTAAGATGACACAAGAGGCTATAAGCTACTAGAGGGTGCAACTAAGATGAGACATGAGGCTATGAGCTACTAGAGGGTGCAACTAAGATGAGACATGAGGCTATGAGCTACTAGAGGGTGCAACTAAGATGAGACATGAGGCTATGAGCTACTAGAGGGTGCAACTAAGATGAGACATGAGGCTATGAGCTACTAGAGGGTGCAACTAAGATGAGACATGAGGCTATGAGCTACTAGAGGGTGCAACTAAGATGAGACATGAGGCTATGAGCTACTAGAGGGTGCAACTAAGATGAGACACGAGGCTATAAGCTACTAGAGGGTGCTACTAAGATGAGACACTAGGCTATGAGCTACTAGAGGGTGCTACTAAGATGAAACATGAGGCTATGAGCTACTAGAGGGTGCTACTAAGATGAGACATGAGGCTATGAGCTACTAGAGGGTGCAACTAAGATGAGACACGAGGCTATAAGCTACTAGAGGGTGCTACTAAGATGAGACACTAGGCTATGAGCTACTAGAGGGTGCTACTAAGATGAGACACATGAGGCTTTAAGCCACTAAGAGGCCATATCATCATACAGGAATATATCTCAATCAATACTGGAAATAGAATCTGTGAATCTGAATGCACGCTTTCAAATCACCCACCCTGTTCATCTGGCCGCCCCTCTCATCCAACCTGCCACTCAAGCTTAGTAGTCTAACCCCCTCCGAAATCACCAATTCTCCTTCAGGTCATTTCTCCCACCGGTTGTTTCTCCCACACTAGCTGCAAGTGCTATCTGGACCTCTCTGTGGCATGCAGGCTGAGTTTGTTTCAGGTTTTGATGTCACGTGCCCAAGTACAGGGAAATGCCTTTCTTGCAAGCTCTAATCCCAACTAAGCAGTAATCAATATCAATATAGTACTACAAATAAAATCTGATACAACAAAAACACACAATAAATAAAAATATGCAATAACACGAGAAAGTAAAAGCTATATACATGGTCAGTTCCAATACCATATTTACAATTTGCAGGGATACTGAAGTGATAGAGGTAGATACAGTATGTATAGGGGGGGGTATGTTGACTAGCCATCTTAAAAATAAATACAAGGTTTAACTCGGATAGTCAGTGTAGCCATTTTGTTAACTGTTTAGCAGTATTATGGGTTGGGGATAGAAGCTGTTCAGGGGCCTGTTGGTGTCAGAGCCTGATGCACCGGTACCGCTTATCATGCGGAGCAGAGAGAACAGTATATGGCTTGGATGGCTGGAGTCTTTCATGATTTTCCGGACCTTCCTTTCTCCCCACCTGATATAGAGGTCCTGGATGGCAGGTAGCTCGGCCCCAGTGAAGTACTGGGCTGTCCGCAACACCCTCTGTAGCACCATGCAATCGAGGGCGGTGCTGTTGTAAAATAATGGAATTACAAAATATCTAAGTATTTAAAATACAGTAGAATAGAATACAGTATATACATATGAAATAAGTAAAGCAGTATGTAAACATTATTAAAGTGATTAGTGTTCCCATTATTAAAGTGACCAATGATTCCATGTCTATGTGTATAGGGCAGCAGCCTCTAAGGTGCAGGGTTGAGTAACCGGGTGGGAGCCGGCTAGTGATGGCTATTTAGCAGTCTGATGGCCTTAAGATAGAAGCTGTTTTTCAGTCTCTTTCCCAGCTTTGATGGCACCTGTACTTGATGGCACCTGTACTGACCTCACCTTCTGTATGGTAGCGGGGTGAACAGGCAGTGGCTCGGGTGGTTGATGTCCTTGACATAAATTACTGTAAATGTCTTTACCATAAAACCCAGAAAAACATTTCACATATACGAGGGGATCTTTTTGGCCTTCTCGTGACATCGGGTGCTGTAGATGTCCTGGAAGGCAGGCAGTGTGCCCCCGGTGATGCGTTGTGCAGACCGCACCACCCTCTGGAGAGCCCTGCGGTTGCAGGTGGTGCAGTTGACGTTGAGGGAGAGGTTATTTTCCTGGCACCACACATCCAGGGCCCTCACCTCCTCCCTGTAGGCTGATCCGTCATTGTTGGTAATCAAGCCTACTACATCATCCACAAACATAATTTATTCAGTCTGGATAGCTTTAAGCAGTATGTAGATGCAAGCCTTGTCTTTAAGATCCTGCATGGTCTTGCCCCTCCACCTCTATGCCGGCATATCATGCTCAAGGAAAGCACCTCCATGATAACAAGGGCAACTAGAGGGGTAAGAGGCACTGTCACACCTTCTTCACGTCTGTGCGTGTGTGGACCATTTTAAGCCCTTAGTGATTTGGAGGAGGGACGAGCAACTCGAAGCTCTCGACCCGCTCCCCTGCGTCTTACTTAGGGCACAGCCATCATAGTTAAAGGTCTTACCTACCTGGCACTCATGAGAGTATTTGTAACCCCTCCCCTTGCTCACTGGCACAGTTAAATTACTGTAAATGTCTTTACCATAAAACCCAGAAAAACATTTCACATATACGAGGGGATCTTTTTGGCCTTCTCGTGACATCGGGTGCTGTAGATGTCCTGGAAGGCAGGCAGTGTGCCCCCGGTGATGCGTTGTGCAGACCGCACCACCCTCTGGAGAGCCCTGCGGTTGCAGGTGGTGCAGTTGCCGTACCAGGCAGTAAGGAACTTGGCGTACACTGCGGCCCCGTCGATGTGGCTATTGGGGCGTGCTCCCTCTGCTGTTCTCTGAAGTCCACGATCAGCTCCTTCATTTTGTTGACGTTGAGGGAGAGGTTATTTTCCTGGCACCACACATCCAGGGCCCTCACCTCCTCCCTGTAGGCTGATCCGTCATTGTTGGTAATCAAGCCTACTACATCATCCACAAACATAATTTATTCAGTCTGGATAGCTTTAAGCAGTATGTAGATGCAAGCCTTGTCTTTAAGATCCTGCATGGTCTTGCCCCTCCACCTCTATGCCGGCATATCATGCTCAAGGAAAGCACCTCCATGATAACAAGGGCAACTAGAGGGGTAAGAGGCACTGTCACACCTTCTTCACGTCTGTGTGTGTGTGGACCATTTTAAGCCCTTAGTGATTTGGAGGAGGGACGAGCAACTCGAAGCTCTCGACCCGCTCCCCTGCGTCTTACTTAGGGCACAGCCATCATAGTTAAAGGTCTTACCTACCTGGCACTCATGAGAGTATTTGTAACCCCTCCCCTTGCTCACTGGCACAGTTAAATTACTGTAAATGTCTTTACCATAAAACCCAGAAAAACATTTCACATATACGAGGCCCATTATACCCCCCCCCCCCCCCCCCCCCCGCTGTTGTTATTGACCCATCGCCATTGCATAATGAAATTTGCTCCAAAACAACAATTAGTAAGTCTATTCAAACTCCTACCCAAGGGTGTGTTTGTAGTCTAACAATGGTGGCCATCTGGCCTCTTCAAAAACCAAGATAAATAATAAATCAGACTGAAGTCAATGTGAAGTCCCTGATACAAAAACAGCAACAGAAATAGACGCTGACTGCATCCCAAATGGTGAAAAGTAGTGCACTGCACTATATAGGGAACAGGGTGCCATTTGGAAAGCAGACAGTTGCTTTAATGATCTAGTTTATTTCTCATGTCTCCAGAGATTAGCACCAAATACATGTCCCATACAGTATGTTCCAGACTCATTACAGTGGCGGCTCTCTGCAGGCAAATCTAATAGCAGAATTTTGTCGTTTCTGTAAAGTATACTTGTTCTTGCTAAAGTAGTTTGTGTTTTCTCTCTCATCTCTTTGTCTCTCTCTCTCACTGCTGGCTTTCTGCACACCTTCATCCCTTCTAAAGACAGCAGAGAAAAAAAGGGGGTGGAGAGAGGTAGAGGGACAGTGAAGAAACAGGAAGGAATCCTTTCCTTTCCTCACTTGTGCTGTATGAAGGAGAATTTAAAACACAAGATACACCATTGTCTTATATTGTGAGTAGCCTAATTGTGGTACTTGGCCTAGATTAAGAACTGTGATTTTACCTATGGGGGGCTGCAGTGAATAAATTAAAGGGTATTATTATAATGTTTGTAAATTAACCTTTATTTAACTAGGCAAGTCAGTTAAGAACAAATTCTTATTTACAATGACATCCTACCCCGGCCAAACCCAGACAACACTGGGCAAATTGTGCACCACCTATGGGGCTCCCAATCACGGCCGGATGTGATACAGCCTGGATTTGAACCAGGGACTGTAGTTACACATCTTGCACAGAGATGCAGTGCCTTAGACCACTGTGCCACTCAGGAGTAAAGGTGTGCCATCTCCACCAACCTGCTCAACTGCTAGTGCTTAGCAGCGACACACACACACACAAACTAACACACAGTTTGAGCCTGCTAGTTGCCTACTCTGAGCGTGTTTGGCACCCCAGCCAGTAATGTGTTTAATCACAGAGGCCCGGCTTTATATTTGTTTTATCATTGACAATCTCTCCCACAAATCCTCCATTGTCTGCTGTTCTGGTGTTTTCCTATACAGGCAGGGAGGCTGAAGGCTCGGCTGCAGGATTTGGAGAATCTCCTAGCACGCTTCGACTGCCGGAGTGGCTACGGGAACCACCATGTGCGGGAGTATCACATGCGACAGCTTCACGAGCGACAGCATCACGAGCGTGGGCATCAGGCGGAGGACAGCCTGCCCAATGCGCTGGAGGACTTCCTGGCTATCCAAGGTAACCAATCATCAGCCACCCACTCATTCCACACGACCAATCAGAAAGCATTCTAACAGTTTGTCCTTTTCATTCAACCAGTCATATCAGCCGAAATCTGACTGCCAATGCTGTTTACCACTGTGCTCCTATTTGGCCATTATACCTGACACATGGCCTAGTTCATACTGTAGATAACAATACCATCATGCTATCCCATACTAGACTGTCTAGTATACCTAGAATAGTGGACACCAAGCTGCACCCGGAATGACTGTCCGTGCCTAGCTGACTCTGTTCAGCTTGACATTGTTAAATATGTAACACAACAATATAATGATAAAACCAAACATAATGGGATGGAAAGAGACAGAATCAGCATGAATCAGGAGTCAACCAGCCTTACAATCTTCTCTCCACACTTGCTGACTTTCTCATTATCTTATGAGCAGAGGGGAAAAAGTACCATAAAAGGCTTACAGGCTCATTGACATAGATCGAATGGAGGCTAAATTCCAACAATACAGTTCATAGCAGGCAGGACTGTGTGTGACCATCTTAATCCCTGTTTGTATGACAGACATGCAGCTAGCGAATTTTTAATCCCTCTTCTTCATTATGATGAGAACTCTAATCAGGATTATGCCTGTCCGACCGCTCCCCACAGCACGCTGGCCACATTGCTAAAAAGTCTACACTGCTCTGTAGTAACCAAAAAAGTGTTAAACAAATCAAAATATATTTGAGATTTGAGATTCTTTAAAGTAGCCACCCTTTGCCTTGATGACAGCTTTGCACACTTTTAGTATTCTCTCAACCAGCTTCATGAGGTAGTCACCGGGAATGCATTTATATTAACGGGTTTGCTTTGTTACAAGTTCATTTGTGGAATTTCTTTCCTTCTTAATGCGTTTGAGCCAATCAGTTGTGTTGTGACAAGGTAAGGGTGGTATACAGAATATAGCCCTATTTGGTAAAAGACCAAGTCCATATTATGGCAAGAACAGCTCAAATAAGCAAAGAGAAATTACAGTCTATCATTACTTCATGACATGAAGGTCAGTCAACGCAGAACGTTTCCAGAACTTTGAAAGTTTCTTCAAGTGCAGTCACAAAAACCATCAAGCGCCCTGATGAAACTGTCTCTCATGAGGACCACCACAGGAAAGGAAGACCCAGAGTTACCTCTGCTGTGGTATGATGAAACTGGCTCTTATGAGGACCACCACAGGAAAGGAAGACCCAGAGTTACCTCTGCTGTGGTATGATGAAACTGGCTCTCATGAGGACCGCCACTGGAAAGGAAGACCCAGAGTTACCTCTGCTGCAGAGGATAAGTTCATTAGAGTTAACTGCACCTCAGATTGCAGGCCAAATAAATGCTTTACATAGTTCAAGTAACAGACACATCTCAACATCAACTGTTCAGAGGGGGCTGCGTGAATCAAGCCTTCATGGTTGAATTGCTGCAGAGAAACCACCACTAAAGGACACCAATAAGAATAAGAGACTTGCTAGGGCCAAAACACATGAGCAATGGATTTTAGACAAGGGGAAATCTGTCTTTTGGTCTGATGAGTCCAAATTTGAGATTTTCTGTTCCATCCACTGTGTCTTTGTGAGATGCAGAGTAGGTGAACGGATGATCTCTGCATGTGTGGTTCCCACCGTGAAGCATGGAGGAGGAGGTGTGATTGTCTGGTGGTGCTTTGCTGGTGACACTGTATGTGATTTATTTAGAATTCAAGGCACACTTAACCAGCCTGACGACCAAAGCATTCTGCAACGATACGCCATGCCATTTGGTTTGTGCTTAGTGGGACTATCATTTGTTTTCAACAGGACAATGACCCAACACACCTCCAGGCTGGGTAAAGGCTATTTGACCAAGAAGGAGAGTGATGAAGTGCTGCATCAGATGACCTGGCCTCCACAATCCCCCGATCTCAACCCAATTGAGATGGTTTGGGATGAGTTGGACCACAGAGCGAAGAATAAGCAGACGACAAGTGCTCAGCATATGTGGGAACTCCTTCAAGATAGTAAAAAAAAAAAAAAAAATTGAATGAGTAGGTGTGTCCAAACTTTTGACTGGTACTGTACATACACGCACACACCCACATACACAGAGAGTGAGAGCGCGAGAGTGAGAGCGCGAGAGTGAGAGAAAGAGAGTGAGAGAAAGAGAGAGAGAGAGACAAACACACAAACGCAGGATAACATCCCACAGAGGATGCAGTAAACACCCTCCTCTCACAGATAGAGCCAGAAGGTCACACCAGCGAGGCACACTGCAATAAACAACTTAACCATAAAGCTACAACAATAACCAAAGGCACCCGGACATACAGAGAGCGTTTTTAGCACAAACAGTGAATTCACTCTGAATTGACGACTGACCACATGCAATCCATGATCATATGTAGGCCGTCATTGTAAATAAGAATTTGTTCTTAACTGACTTGCCTAGTTAAATAAAGGTTAACAAAAATAATATCAAATCAAAGGCAACAGTTCCACTACGAAGTCCTACTATAAAGGGGCCGGCAGTACTTCTGTCCTAAATAACAATAACATTGAAATAGAATCAAAAGGATCCATTTAACGATCCATGCTGTGTGTTTTTCTATCACATCAGTGTTTTTCTGTTTCTCTGCAGAGGCAAAGGAAGCCTTGGTTAAACAGTTTGCTCTCATGGAGACATCTACACACGCTCTCTCAGCCCAGCTGCACAATGTTACCCCAGCTATGAACTGTAGTGCCAGCATGGAAAAAGAGCAGGAGGAGGAGAAAAAAGAGAAGGGGAAGGAGGACGGGCGGGGAACATTGTGTGGTACCCTTGGCGACGCTCTATCAGTGGTCAGAAGTGCACAGACACAGCTAAAGCAGGCAACACTGGACCTGGACAACATGGTCAGTGGGACATTTACTCTCACTTTGGCTATGTCCTAATTACAGATGTCAGATCTTAATTTGAGCCAGTTTACTACAACCAGGAAATAATCCTACAGCAACAGGAAATGTGAATTATAATTATTTTAATTCATCAACATTTTTGTAGGGGTTGATGCATTTTTCGTAAGGGAAAATGATGTCTGAAATTTCAAAGTAGAAATTTTAAACCTCAAATACACTACAATTATTAAATTCTGAAACAGGATGGTCAAATTAAGATCCTACATCTGTATTTCTCCTTCCTTTCAAAGTGTGCACTTGTTCACTTCCCTTCACTGATTTGAAAGTAAATGACTGGCATAAGAAATATGGTGGAAACTCACACTAGCCATGCCTCTACCAATCCAAGGCTATTGTGTTTGTGGGAAGTAGTGAACGTGTGCACATTTCAGTAGAATTTATTGGGACACAGCCACTGTCTCTGACACATCAATGCCTGCTGTTGAGTCATTTGAAGCAGTCATAACTCTAGTTTATCTTATTATAGTATCAGTATCAGCAGTATCATACATTAATGTATACAGTAGAGCTCACATGTATATAGTAGAGTTCACACGTATACAGTAGAGTTCACACACTATATGCACTATATGTTGACGAGGTCGATAGTCATTTGTCCATTTCAAGTATTTTGCCATTTTTTATCCTGGGAAGGATACTGATGATTCAGTAGAGGTGTAACGTATTGATCCACAGTGATGGCTAAAGTGCAGTATTTCTCCCTCTGAAGCTCCATATCCCTACCATAGAGAGAGAGCAGAGAGAGAGCACACAGTTTCTCTGACTGACGCTCAAATGAAATGAACAATTTGTTCTGCACCCACAGCTCAAGCTTTTCCCAGTCGCTCCATGCTCACTAGCAGCAGCTTGGAATCTATTATGAATATGGCTGCCATGTTATGTGGTTTTGGGGAAATGAGAGCGCTTGTTTTGGTGGTGTGTGTGTGTGTGTGTGTCTGTGTGTGTCTGTGTCTGTGTCTGTGTCTGTGTGTGTGTGTGTGTGTGTGTGTGTGTGTGTGTGTGTGCGCGTGCGCGTGCGTGCGTACGCGTGCGTGCGTGCATGCGTACGTGCAAGCCTGGAGCCAGAGCATTGCAATTCCACATTAACAAGCAGAACGGCTCTGAAATAGGAAGAGAACATCTTTGCTTGTCATATACTGTGATTCACTTTCCTCTATTTTATTAGCACTTTCTCAAAAGAAATGTCACACGGTGAAATAGTCAACATTTATGCACTAGGACTTATAAATGGAAACATTGACTCTGTATACGTTAGTGAGTGAATATGTGCTGTAGTTGGAGCCTTCAGTATGACTTTCTGAAATGACTTTATTGAGTCAGTCTACTTTCTGTGAGTCTGACACTGGTCCTGGGCTCATGTAAGGTTAGCTAATAACTGTGCATGGTCACGATTCAGGTTTTAAATCAACTGACGTCACATCCCATCCAGAGCATGTGTAGCACCTTGTCCTTAGACAGTTTCCTTTTGTCTGCTAGCCTGCCACCTCTGCACGCTTTCATTTGATTCATTTTTTCTATGCTTTTCCAAAGGTCATTCCTTTCGAGGTGCCACCGGTGCCCAACCGATGGAACTCAGCGGTGAACCAATCAGAGGTCCTTATGAAAAGGTAAGTCAGTGGAGTTCAATAGACTTTAAGTGGCCAATTATGGCAAACAAAGGTCATCTCCCCTAATGTAGGCCCTGCCTCTTCCATCTGTCAATCGCACAATGGCTGGCCTGCCACAGACACCCTCAATCAATGACAACAATACAAAAGCTTATTATGCAGAAGTAATACATTAAGTCTAGGGAGAGGAAATGGAGAGATTAACTCAATAGCTGGAATCCATTTGACTTCTCCTCAGCAGACCAGTTGTTTTTTTGTCAAATAATTGAAAGCGTTTCATCAAACCTGCCTGGAGTGCCAGATGGGCAGGGTTTGGGCTTGCATTTTTGGTTCTATTCAGTTCCATTGCGGCAGACAAGATCAACCAAGCTGAAGTCAAACAAACACTATTTGAACCCAGGTGTGGTTGTCAGGCCCATACATCTAATACCCTATCTGTTTTTCCCTCTATCTGTCAGCCACACAGAGATGTCTGGTCGTATAGAGTCTATAGCTACCAAGGCATTCATGGCCTCCAACCAGACCTACTCTCTACTGATGGACCTACTGGAGGACAACTCTACAAAGGAATACATCAGCAACCTCACAGAGCAGTGAGTAACTACACATTTCTCACACACACACACACACACACACACACACACACACACACACACACACACACACACACACACACACACACACACACACACACACACGCACACAGGCACAGACACACATCATGAAGTGCTTCGAGAGGCTAGTAAAAGACCATATCACCTCCTCCTTCCCCGACACACTCGGCCCTCTCCAATTCGCCGATACCCCTGACAGATCCACGGACGACGCAATCGACAATGAACTGAACACTGCCCTTACCCACCTGGACAAAAGGAATACACATGTGAGGATGCTGTTCATTGACTACAGCTCAGCCTTCAATAATATAGTGCCCTCTAAGCTCACCACAAAGCTAACGGCCCTGGGACTGAACTCCTCCCTATGCAACTGGGTCCTGGACTTCCTGACGGGACACCTCCAGAGGGTGAAGATGGGCAACATTACCTCCTCGACACTGATTCTCAACACGAGGGCCCCACTAGGGTTCATACTCAGTCCCCTCCTGTACTCCCTGTATACCCACGACTGCGTGGCCACACACAGTTCCAACTCCATCATCAAATTCGCTGACGACACAACAGCAGTAGGCCTGAATACCAACAAAAACGAGATGGCCTACAGGGAAGAGGCAGGCACACTGACAGCATGGGACCACTTCACGTTTCTTGACGTACACACTTCAGAGGAGCTGAAATGGTCAAACCACACGGACACCGTGGTGAAGAAGCCACGACAGCGACTCTGGCCTGTCCCCGAGGGCCCTTACAGTGTTCTACAGGAGCACCATCGAGAGCATACTGACGAACTGCATCACAGCCTGGTATGGCATCTCCACCGCCGCGGACCACAAGGTGCTACAGAGGGTGGTACACTCAGCCAAACGCACCATTGGGTGCACACTGTCTGCCCTCCAGGACACTTACAATACCAGGTATCGCAGGAAGGCCAAGAATATCATCAGGGACCCGAGCCACCCAAGCCATGGCCTGTTCTCCCTGCTTCCATCACTCAGACACAGGCAGTACAGGAGCATCATGGCAAGAACTGTAAGACTGGCCAATAGCTTCTACCTCCAGACCATCAGACTGCTGAATAACCACAACTAGTCAGCAACCTGCTCCCACTGTCTCCCTCCTGCCGCCCCCCTGCTGCTCCCCCCCTGCTTCCACCACAATGGAAATGTATCATTGCCACAGTTGTTAATATGTCCTGCATTTTTGGGGCTCAGAGCTCAAGAATTACACTGTACCCTGTAATACATGTAACCCTGTACATTTGACTTTTAAACGCTCTAATCTTTAATCTAAACATACCTACAAACCTACACAGTACACACGCAGATACACACACTCTCTCTCTCTGTTTCTTGCCCCACCATTCCTCCAACACAACATAATTTTAAAGGCTCAATATGAGGTGCAAAAAAAACCTGTTAACCTGCATGGATAAAAACAGAAGCAATATCTCAACACAGCACTTCATTTACACAATGTTGTTGCTCCTCTCCTTTTCTCCTCGGTATATTTCTCCCAAATAGGACCCAGGTGTGGTGTTAGCTGTAGTGGTGCCCCACAAAACAAGGTCATGAATCCTACTCTTTATAGCAGCTGTTTAGAGCACACTGGAGTTAGCCTGGGTACCAGTCTCTTTAGCTAACATTCCACTCCTTGCCACTCCTTGTCATTGCCAAAGAGACTGGCCTTTCGGCAATCTCAAAGTTCAATATGCAGACGGATTTACCGCAGTTGCTGATTGGGAGTTGGAAACAACATTCATATTTTCCATGACAAAGTTTCTGAATGGACATGGAGAGAATTAGTGAACTCACACAGACACACACACACACACCCTAAAAAGACTCATCAATCAAAGTCAGCAGCACACCTCAGACACACACATCACATTTTTCCTTTCCTAAAAACTTATTTTAAAAAACTAGGCCCATCTTCCTGGCTGTAGTCGATCAGAAAGAATGTCTAGGCTACATTATAGCATAGCCCAACGCCTAACATTAGTTGACTATGAAATTAATTGTAAAGGAAAGTTTGATGGGGGGATAGAGAGACAGCTATAGCATTGCTAGAGATGTTGGTTATGTCATGATTATCCCAGCATGTGCCTTATTCCAGAGGAAGATTTGCACTGGATTTATTTTTCTAAACTGCCCCATGTAATTATTATTATTTTCCATTCAAATGAGTCTGGTGGTTTTTATTCTAGGCATGAAGATATTTCTACATCTAGACGATAAAAGGCTACAATGATCACGAGTACTGGTCTGCCAAATGTAGGCTATAGGTGTCCCCATAGGTTTAATATTTAAATTGAGGAAGTGTTTATCATTATTTTAGCCATCTACGGTAGATGTCCCTCCTAATGAAAAGGCCCCCCATCCTGCTAATGTGAGCTGCTGGGAAGCTTACTTGCACTTGATGTGCATTTATGGAGGAAAATGAGCTCAATGTGGAATGGAGATTCCCTGCTTTGCGATCTGTTGCGTATGTCAACAGCCAGGGTTTCTTTAATAAAATAGGCCTAGGCACTACACTTTTGTATTGCACATTTAATTCAACAGATTCATTAGACGATGTTCAACTTCAATTCATTGGCAAAAAATGTTTTTGCATAGCATAGGTGGTTGTCGTCTAAATTTACTGCAGAAAACCCAATACAGTGCATTCGGAAATGATTCAGACCCCTTGTTCCTCATCAATCTACACACATACCCCATAATGACAAGCGAAAACAGAGGTCTCTCCAGAGATGTTCGATCGGGTTCAAGTCTGGGCTCTGGCTGGGCCACTCAAGGACATTCAGAGAATTGTCCCAAAGCCACTCCTGAATTGTCTTGGCTGTGTACTTAGGGTCATTGTCCTGTTGGAAGGGGAACCTTCGCCCCAGTCTGAGGTCCTGTGCACTCTGGAGCAGGTTTTCATTCCCTCGATCCTGAGTAGTCTCCCAGTCCCTGCCGTTAAAAAACATCCCCACAGCATGATGCTGCCACCACCATGCTTCACCGTAGGGATGGTACCAGGTTTCCTTCAGATGTGACGGTTGGCACGTAGGCCAAAGAGTTCAATCTTGGTAACATCAGACAAGAGAATCTTGTTTCTCATAGTCAGAGTCCTTTAGGTGCCTCATGGCAAACTTCAACAGGGCTGTCGTGCTATTTACTGAGGAGTGGCTTTATTCTGGCCACTCTACTATAAAGGACTGATTGGTGGAGTGCTACAGAGATGGTTGTCCTTCTGGAAGGTTCTCCCAATTCCACAGAGGACCTCTGGAGCTCTGTCAGAGTGACCATCTGTTTATTGGTCACCTCCCTGACTGGGGCCCTTCTCCCCCGATTGCTCAGTTTGGCCGGGCGGCCAGGTCTAGGAGAAGTCTTGATGGTTCCAAACTTCTTCTATTTAAAACTTCTTGGTGACTGGGGGGCAGTATTGAGTAGCTTGGATGAATAAGGTGCCCAGAGTAAACTGCCTGCTACTCAGCCATAAAAGCTAGAATATGCAAATAATTGGTATATTTGGATGGAAAACACTCTGACGTTTCTAAAAATGTTTGAATGATGTCTGTGAGTATAACAGAACTCACATGGCAGGCGAAAACCTGAGAAAAAATCCAACCAGGAAGTGGGAAATCTGAGGTTGGTCGTTTTTCAACTCATTCCCTATTGAAGATACAATGGGATATTGGTCATGTTGCACTTCCTAAGACTTCCACTAGATGTCAACAGTCTTTAGAACCTTGTTTGATGCTTCTACTGTGAAGTGAGGCCGAATGAGAGGGGATTGAGCCAGGTGTCTTGCAGATTGCCACAAGCTCGTGACGCGCGGTCATGTGAAATTTAGCTTGCGTTCCATTGTTTTCTACAGACAAAGGAATTCTCCGGTTGGAACATTATTGACGATTCATGTTAAAAACATCCTAAAGATTGATTCTACACTTAGTTTGACATGTTTCTACGACCTGTAATATAACTTTTTGGACTTTTCACGCGCATTTAGATTTTTTTTACCAAACGCCCTAACAAAGGAAGGTATTTGGACATAAATTATGAACTTTATCGAACAAATCAAACATTTATTGTGGAACTGGGATTCCTGGGAGTGCATTCTGATGAACATCATCAAAGGTAAGTGAATATTTATAATGCTATTTCTGACTAATGTTGACCCCCCACATGGCGGATATCTCTTTGGCTGTTTTGGTCTCAGATTATTGCATGGTGTACTTTTTCCGTAAAGTTTTTTTGAAATCTGACACAGCGGATGCATTAAGGAGAAGTTTATCTAAAGTTCCATGTGTAATAGTTGTATCTTTTATCAATGTTTATTATGAGTATTTCTGTGAATTGATGTGGCTCTGCAAAATCACCTCATGTTTTGGAACTACTGAACATAACACGCCAATGTAAAATGATATTTTTGGATATAAATATGCACTTTATCGAACAAAACATACATGTATTGTGTAACATGAAGTCCTATGAGTTTCATCTGATGAAGATCATCAAAGGTTAGTGATTCATTTTATCTATATTTCTGCTTTTTGTGACTCCTCTCATTGGCTGGAAAAATGGCTGTGATTTTCTGTGACTTGGTGGTGACCTAACATAATCATTTGTGGTGCTTTCGCTGTAAAGCCTTTTTGAAATCAGACACTGCGGCTGGATTAACGAGAATTGTATCTTTAAAATGGTGTAAAATACTTGTATGCTTGAGGAATTTTAATTATGAGATTTGTCTTGTTTTGAATTTGGCGCCCTGCACTTTCACTGGCTGTTGGCGGGGTGGGACGCGACCGTACCGAATATCCCAGAGAGGTTTTTAAGAATGATGGAGGCCACTGGGTTCTTGGGGACCTTCAATGCTGCATTTATTGGTACCCTTCCATAGATCTGTGCCTCGACACAATCCTGTTTTGGAGCTCTACGGACAATTCCTTCGACCTCATGGCTTGGTTTTTGCTCTGACATGCACTGTCAACTGTGGGATCTTAAAAAGACAGGTGTGTGCCTTAACAAATCATGTCCAAATTATACATTTAAAACATTTCTAAAAACCTGTTTTTGCTTTGTCATTATGGGGAATTGTGTGTAGATTGATGAGGGAAAAAAATAGTTTATCAAATTTACAATAAAGCTGTAACGTAACAAAATGTGGAAAAAGTTTGAATACCTTCCAAATGCACTGTAGACTAGCATACTAATGATGGATTAACAGGCTAGCATATGAACCAACTTCTAACTTACACATCTCTGTCTTCTGTATATGTATACAGTACCAGTCAAAAGTTTGGATGTTTTTTTTAAATTGCACTTGAAGGAACTTTCAAAGTTCTTGAAATGTTCTGCATTGACTGAACTTGTCTTAAAGTAATGATGGACTATCATATCTCTTTGCTTATTTGAGCTGTTCTTGCCATAATATGGACTTGGTCTTTTACCAAATAGGGCTATATTCTGTATACTAACCCTACCTTGTCACAACACAACTGATTGGCTCAAGTGCATTAAAAAGGAAAGAAATTCCACAAATTCACTTTTAACAAGGCACACCTGTTAATTGAAATGCATTCCAGGTGACTACCTCATGAAGCTGGTTGAGAGAATGTCAAGAGTGTGCAAAACTGTCATCAAGGCAAAGTGTGGCTACTTTGAAGAATCTCAAATATGAAATATACACTGCTCAAAAAAATAAAGGGAACACTTAAACAACACAATGTAACTCCAAGTCAATCACACTTCTGTGAAATCAAGCTGTCCACTTAGGAAGCAACACTGATTGACAATAAATTTCACATGCTGTTGAGCATATGGAATAGACAACAGGTGGAAATTATAGGCAATTAGCAAGACACCCCCAATAAAGGAGTGGTTCTGCAGGTGGTGACCACAGACCACTTCTCAGTTCCTATGCTTCCTGGCTGATGTTTTGGTCACTTTTGAATGCTGGCGGTGCTTTCACTCTAGTGGTAGCATGAGACTGAGTCTACAACCCACACAAGTGGCTCAGGTAGTGCAGCTCATCCAGGATGGCACATCAATGCGAGCTGTGGCAAGAAGGTTTGCTGTGTCTGTCAGCGTAGTGTCCAGAGCATGGAGGCGCTACCAGGAGACAGGCCAGTACATCAGGAGACGTGGAGGAGGCCATAGGAGGGCAACAACCCAGCAGCAGGACCGCTACCTCCGCCTTTGTGCAAGGAGGAGCAGGAGGAGCACTGCCAGAGCACTGCAAAATGACCCCCAGCAGGCCACAAATGTGCATATGTCTGCTCAATCGGTCAGAAACAGACTCCATGAGTATGGTATGAGTGCCCGACGTCCACAGGTGGGGGTTGTGCTTACAGCCCAACACTGTGCAGGACGTTTTTCATTTGCCAGAGAACACCAAGATTGGCAAATTCGCCACTGGCGCCCTGTGCTCTTCACAGATGAAAGCAGGTTCACACTGAGCACGTGACAGACGTGACAGAGTCTGGAGACGCCGTGGAGAACGTTCTGCTGCCTGCAACATCCTCCAGCATGACCAGTTTGGCGGTGGGTCAGTCATGGTGTGGGGTGGCATTTCTTTGGGGGGCCGCACAGCCCTCCATGTGCTCGCCAGAGGTAGCCTGACTGCCATTAGGTACCGAGATGAGATCCTCAGACCCCTTGTGAGACCATATGCAGGTGCGGTTGGCCCTGGGTTCCTCCTAATGCAAGACAATGCTAGACCTCATGTGGCTGAAGTGTGTCAGCAGTTCCTGCAAGAGGATGGCATTGCTATGGACTGGCCCGCCCGTTCCCCAGACCTGAATCCAATTGAGCACATCTGGGACATCATGTCTCGCTCCATCCACCAACGCCACGTTGCACCACAGACTGTCCAGGAGTTGGCGGATGCTTTAGTCCAGGTCTGGGAGGAGATCCCTCAGGAGACTATCTACCACTTCATCAGGAGCATGCCCAGGAGTTGTAGGGAGGTCATACAGGCACGTGGAGGCCACACACACTACTGAGCCTCATTTTGACTTGTTTTAAGGACATTACATCAAAGTTGGATCAGCCTGTAGTGTTGTGTTCCACTTTTCATTTTGAGTGTGACTCCAAATCCAGACCTCCATGGGTTGATAAATTTGATTTCCAGTGATAATTTTTGTGTGATTTTGTTGTCATCACATTCAACTATGTAAAGCAAAAAAGTATTTCATGAGAATATTTCATTCATTCAGATCTAGGATGTGTTATTTTAGTGTTCCCTTTATTTTTTTGAGCAGTGTATTTTGATTTGTTTAACACTTGGTTACTACATGATTCCATATGTGTTATTTCATAGTTTGGATATCTTCACTATTATTTTACAATGTAGAAAATAGTAAAAATCAAAAATACAACCTTGAATGAGTAGGTGTGTCCAAACTTTTGACTGGTACTGTATATAGCACCTTGCTCTTGATTGCTGGGTATAAAATAGGCTACAGCGTTCACAATGAACTGGAGGGGAAGTTTGAATGGCAAGAGCTTCTCTGGTGTGATGTGATCGTATGGGCTGGTGTTAAAAAGGCAAAAAACGGGAATCCTCTGTTCTCCCCGCGCCCAATGTTTATGTTTACAATTAAATGTATCACATCAGAATACCCAATGATAGAATGTTTCCAATCAAATTCATGAATTAAGTTAGGAAAATATACTATCAGTCTAATTTGCATAAACAGTGTGACTGGATGATAGCTATGAGGGTTATCGAATCAGGATCAAATCCTCTGATCCCCTCAAGCTCATTAATGATAGAATGTTCATATTTGAAGATTGCGGAAAGACAGTCTCTTTTGCAATGACAAGAAGTGGCAAGGAGTGGAATGCTAGCTAAATAACTCCAGGGTACACTGGAGTTATGAAAATAAGATATTTAGCCACAGGGGAACAGCTTTCTTCCCTCCTCTTTAAGCTAAATGCTTTCTGGAGCTGCTTTCATGGAGGGAGCAGCATGGAGGGAGCAGCATCTCCTAGCGTGAGATTGCGCTGAGGATTACCCCCAAAGCTCAAAGGAACCATGCAAAAACAGGCAGGAGGCAGGCAGGAGACAAGAAAATGATTACCCTCATACCAGCACTAGTCTGCTTGCTTCTGGGGATTTAATCGTAATCTTTCAGAACAATTTGGTGGGTTTATGGGTGGAAGGGTGTGTGTGGGAGGGCGTGTGAAGTAGGGTGTGTGTGGGAGGATGTGTGGCCACCCCTCAGAGCCTGGTTTCTCTCTAGGTTGCTTCCTAGGTTCCTGCCTTTCTAGGAAGTTTTTCCTAGCCACTGTGCTTCTACATCTGCATTGCTTGCTGTTTGTGGTTTTAGGCTGGGTTTCTATATAGCACTTTGTGACATCGGCTGATGTAAAAATGGCTTTATAAATACATGTGATTGATTGATTGTGTGTTGTTGTGTGCGTGTGTGTGTATGTGAGTGTGTATGTGCACGCGAGTGTGTCAAGAATCAAAACACTGAATGATCTAACACCCTCCCCTCTCTCTCTCTCTCTCTCGCTCATTCATTCTCTCTCTCGCTCTCTCTCGTTATCTCTCTTTCTCTCTCTCAGACTGGCAGACATGCAGCAGATAAAGGAGAATCTGACTGCCCAAGTGAATAGGACTCTAGCCAATCAATTGTCTCTGGAGGAGGAGTCTGCTGATGTCTTGGTTGCCCTAGGAAACCTCACCTCCTCCCTATTGGAGCTATCCCAGAGGAGGCCCAAATCCACATCAGGAACCAACCAATCAGATCTCAGACCAACACAGGGTTACAACCAATCAGACCCCAGCCTCGCACCGGCTGCTAATCAATCAGAGGTCAGTGGCTACCGCGGTCAGGGGTAATAAGAACTCATTGTACTCTCAAGTTGATGGACTGACTGACTGACTGACTGACTGAGTTATTGACTGACTGAATTATTGACTGAATGTCTGAATGAATGAATGAATGACAGCTGTTCTCCCCTTTCCTCAGGATGTTGAGCTAAGCAACAGGACAGCTGAGCTGGCGTTTAATGTCCAGTCTAAAGAGGAGCTGGTCAATAAGATCAGAGAAGAGATGGAGCCTCGCATACAGACCGCTCACAACAAAATGGCTGCTGTAAAGGATATTTACAAGGTAGAGGGGGTTTTATCTGCACACCTAACATTTACATGTACCAGGAATATGACCTGTTGAAATGTTGCTGACAGCAATAAACAGTATATACTGACAAAAATAGAAAACTTTTATAGTGCCATACCCCTTCAAACATTCAACCTCCAGCTGCATACCCCCTCTAGCACCAGGGTCAGCTCAATCTCAAATGTTGTTTTTGCCATCATTGTAAGCCTGCCACACACACACACTATACGATACATTTACAGTGCCTTGCGAAATTATTCGGCCCCCTTGAACTTTGCGACCTTTTGCCACATTTCAGGCTTCAAACATAAAGATATAAAACTGTATTTTTTTGTGAAGAATCAACAACAAGTGGGACACAATCATGAAGTGGAACGACATTTATTGGATATTTCAAACTTTTTTAACAAATCAAAAACGGAAAAATTGGGCGTGCAAAATTATTCAGCCCCCTTAAGTTAATACTTTGTAGCGCCACCTTTTGCTGCGATTACAGCTGTAAGTCGCTTGGGGTATGTCTCTATCAGTTTTGCACAGACTGAAATTTTTTCCCATTCATTTTTCCCACAGCTCGAGCTCAGTGAGGTTGGATGGAGAGCATTTGTGAACAGCAGTTTTCAGTTCTTTCCACAGATTCTCGATTGGATTCAGGTCTGGACTTTGACTTGGCCATTCTAACACCTGGATATGTATATTTTTGAACCATTCCATTGTAGATTTTGCTTTATGTTTTGGATCATTGTCTTGTTGGAAGACAAATCTCCGTCTCAGTCTCAGGTCTTTTGCAGACTTTCAGGTTTTCTCCCAGAATGGTCCTGTATTTGGCTCCATCCATCTTCCCATCAATTTGAACCATCTTCCCTGTCCCTGCTGAAGAAAAGCAGGCCCAAACCATGATGCTGCCACCACCATGTTTGACAGTGGGGATGGTGTGTTCAGGGTGATGAGCTGTGTTGCTTATACGCCAAACATAACGTTTTGCATTGTTGCCAAAAAGTTCAATTTTGGTTTCATCTGACCAGAGCACCTTCTTCCACATGTTTGGTGTGTCTCCCAGGTGGCTTGTGGCAAACTTTAAACGACACTTTTTATGGATATCTTTAAGAAATGGCTTTCTTCTTGCCACTCTTCCATAAAGGCTAGATTTGTGCAATATAAGACTGATTGTTGTCCTATGGACAGAGTCTCCCACCTCAGCTGTAGATCTCTGCAGTTCATCCAGAGTGATCATGGGCCCCTTGGCTGCATCTCTGATCAGTCTTCTCCTTGTATGAGCTGAAAGTTTAGAGGGACGGCCAGGTCTTGGTAGATTTGCAGTGGTCTGATACTCCTTCCATTTCAATATTATCGCTTGCACAGTGCTCCTTGGGATGTTTAAAGCTTGGGAAATCTTTTTGTATCCAAATCCGGCTTTAAACTTCTTCACAACAGTATCTCGGACCTGCCTGGTGTGTTCCTTGTTCTTCATGATGCTCTCTGCGCTTTTGACGGACCTCTGAGACTATCACAGTGCAGGTGCATTTATGTGGAGACTTGATTACACACAGGTGGATTGTATTTATCATCATTAGTCATTTAGGTCAACATTGGATCATTCAGAGATCCTCACTGAACTTCTGGAGAGAGTTTGCTGCACTGAAAGTGAAGGGGCTGAATCATTTTGCACGCCCAATTTTTCAGTTTTTGATTTGTTAAAAAAGTTTGAAATATCCAATAAATGTCATTCCACTTCATGATTGTGTCCCACTTGTTGTTGATTCTTCACAAAAAAATACAGTTTTATATCTTTATGTTTGAAGCCTGAAATGTGGCAAAAGGTCGCAAAGTTCAAGGGGGCCGAATACTTTCGCAAGGAACTGTATTAAACATAAGAATGTGTGAGTTTTTGTCACAACCCAACTCGTGGGAAGTGACAAAGAGCTCTTATCGGACCAGTGCACAAATAATAATATAATAATAATTAATTATTTTACTCTTTATTTAACCATCTTACATATAAAACCTTATTTTCTCAACGAAAATTGTGAATAACTCACCACAGGTTAATGAGAAGGGTGTGCTTGAAAGGATGCACATAACTCTGCTATGTTGGGTTGTATGGGAGAGAGTCTCAGTCTTAAATAATATTCCACATATATTCCACACACATATGTATTTAGTTTTCATGCTAGTGAGGGCTGAGAATGCACTCTCACATAGGTATGTGATTGCAAAGGGCATCAGTGTCTTAACAGCGCGATTTGCCAAGGCAGGATACTCTGAGCGCAGCCCAATCCAGAAATCTGCCAGTGGCTTCTGATTGAATTCAATTTTCACAGAACCGCTTGTTACAATTTCGATGAGGCTCTCTTGTTCAGATATCGGTAAGTGGACTGGATGCAGGGCATGAAAGGGATAACGAATCCAGTTGTTTGTGTCATCTGTTTCGAGAAAGTACCTGCGTAATTGCAGACCACACTCATTCAGGTGCTTTGCTATCTCACATTTGACATTGTCCGTAAACTTGAGTTCATTTGCACACAAAAAATCATACAATCATGGAAAGACCTGTGTGTTGTTCTTGTTAATGCAGACAGAGAAGAGCTCCAACTTCTTAATCATAGCCTCAATTTTGTCCCGCACATTGAATATAGTTGCGGAGAGTCCCTGTAAATCTTAGATTCAGATTATTCAGGCGAGAAAAAACATGACCCAGATATACCAGTCGTGTGAGAAACTCGTCATCATGCAAGCGGTTAGACAAGTGAAAATTATGGTCAGTAAAGAAAACTTTAAGCTCATCTCTCAATTCAAAAAGCGTGTCAATACTTTGCCCCTGGATAACCAGCGCACTTCTGTATGTTGTAAAAGTGTTACATGGTCGCTGCACATATCATTGCATAATGCAGACAATTCACAAGAGTTCATGGGCCTTGCTTTAACAAAGTTAACCATTTTCAATGTAATGTCCAAAACGTCTTTCAAGCTGTCAGGCATTCCCTTGGCAGCAAGCGCCTCTTGGTGGATGCTGCAGTGTACCAAAGTGTCGCCGGGAGTAACTGCTTGCACATGCGTTACCACTCCACTATGTCTCCCTCTCATGGCTTTTGCGCCATCAGTACAGATACCAACACATCTTGACCACCAAAGTCCATTTGATGTCACAAAGTTGTCCAGTACTTTAAAAATATAATCTCCTGCTGTCCTGGTTTCCAGTGGTTTGCAGAAGAGTGTGTCTTCTTTAATTGACCCACCATAAACGTAACAGACATATACCGGGAGCGGTGCCAGGTCCGCCACGTCTGTTGACTCATCCAGCTGTAACGCATAGAATTCACTGGCTTGTATGCAAAGCAGTAATTGTTTAAAAACATCTCCTGCCATGTCACTGCTGCGTCGTGAAACAGTGTTGTTTGATGAAGGCATTGTCTGTATAGTTTTTTTGGCCTTTTCCCCCAGCATTGTCCCAGCCATATCCGCGGCAGCAGGAATAATTAAGTCCTCCACAATAGTACGGGTCTTGCCTGTCCTAGCCACTCGGTAGCTCACCATATAAGACGCTTCTAGCTCCTTCTTATTAATGGTATCTGTTGCTTTAATACGTCTTACTACTCGAAAGTCGTCTGAATTCTCGCACAAAAACGTAATTAATCAAGACAACAGTTTTCAGCTGTGCTAACATAATTGCAAATGTGTTTTCTAATGATCAATTATTCTTTTAAATTGATAAACTTGGATTAGCTAGCACAACGTGCCATTGGAACACAGGAGTGATGGTTGTTGATAATGTGCCTCTGTGCGCCCATGCAGATATTCCATTAAAAATCTGTTTCCACCTACAATAGTCATTTACAACAACAATGTCTACACTATATTTGTGATCAATTTGATGTTATTTTAATGGACAAAAAAAATTGCTTTTCTTTCGAAAACAATGACATTTCTGTGTGACCCCAAACTTTTGAACGGTAGTTCAGAAGCATCTACCATCTACTGTAGTTCAGAAGCATCTACCATCTACTGTAGTTCAGAAGCATCTACCATCTACTGTAGTTCAGAAGCATCTACCATCTACTGTAGTTCAGAAGCATCCACCATCTACTGTAGTTCAGAAGCATCTACCATCTACTGTAGTTCAGAAGCATCTACCATCTACTGTAGTTCAGAAGCATCTACCATCTATTGTAGTTCAGAAGCATCTACCATCTACTGTAGTTCAGAAGCATCTACCATCTACTGTAGTTCAGAAGCATCTACCATCTACTGTAGTTCAGAAGCATCCACCATCTACTGTAGTTCAGAAGCATCTACCATCTACTGTAGTTCAGAAGCATCCACCATCTACTGTAGTTCAGAAGCATCTACCATCTACTGTAGTTCAGAAGCATCTACCATCTACTGTAGTTCAGAAGCATCTACCATCTACTGTAGTTCAGAAGCATCTACCATCTACTGTAGTTCAGAAGCATCTACCATCTACTGTAGTTCAGAAGCATCTACCATCTACTGTAGTTCAGAAGCATCTACCATCTACTGTAGTTCAGAAGCATCTACCATCTACTGTAGTTCAGAAGCATCTACCATCTACTGTAGTTCAGAAGCATCTACCATCTACTGTAGTTCAGAAGCATCTACCATCTACTGTAGTTCAGAAGCATCTACCATCTACTGTAGTTCAGAAGCATCTACCATCTACTGTAGTTCAGAAGCATCTACCATCTACTGTAGTTCAGAAGCATCTACCATCTACTGTAGTTCAGAAGCATCTACCATCTACTGTAGTTCAGAAGCATCTACCATCTACTGTAGTTCAGAAGCATCCACCATCTACTGTAGTTCAGAAGCATCTACCATCTACTGTAGTTCAGAAGCATCTACCATCTACTGTAGTTCAGAAGCATCTACCATCTACTGTAGTTCAGAAGCATCTACCATCTACTGTAGTTCAGAAGCATCTACCATCTACTGTAGTTCAGAAGCATCTACCATCTACTGTAGTTCAGAAGCATCTACCATCTACTGTAGTTCAGAAGCATCTACCATCTACTGTAGTTCAGAAGCATCCACCATCTACTGTAGTTCAGAAGCATCTACCATCTACTGTAGTTCAGAAGCATCTACCATCTACTATAGTTCTAATAAAACAATTGAAATAAGTAATTAAGGAATTCCTATTTTTCAGACGGACGATAAAGGTACTGTAAAATGTTTTATTCTAATCTTTCTTATTATCGGTAATTGTTCTGCTTTTACTCTACAGCAGGGGAACGCACAATGCCGTCAGTGGTACGGCAAATATATATATACATATATATATTAAATGTGAATGACATCTTTATTTGGCGTACCACTGACGGCATTGTGCGTACCCTGCTGTAGAGTAAAAGCAGAACAATTACAGATAATAAGAAAGATTAGAATAAAACATTTTACAGTACTTTTATCGTTCGTCTGAAAAATCTGAATTCCTTAATTATATATTTCAATTGTTTTATTAGAACTACAGTAGATGCTTCTGCGTCAAATCCGTCAGTGACCCCATAGTCAGGATGCTGTGCTGTCTGATGTGTAACTCTTGAGTTTCTGTGAGGTTCACTCCCTACTCTCTCTCTATTCCTGGTACCTCCCTCTGCAGCTGACAGCTCATGCCCAGGGGTCAAAGGTCCTGGCCCTGTCATCGGTGGTGACAGGGAAAGAAATGGAGTCAGAGGTCATCGCCCTGCGGAGAGAACTGGAAGGTGACGTTTGCAGCATGTTCTATTTCTGTTTCTTTTTCTGTTGTTTTACATTTCAGACTTTTTGTTTCGTTTTCATATTCCCATCACTGCAATATCAGCCCACGGAGTTATTATAATTAAATGTCAAAATGCTTAGAAAAACAAATGTAACACAAATGTAACCGTTTGTTTCTCCCTGTTAAGCTCCGCTTGCCATTTTGTGAGAGGAGGAAGAGCAGCTGTGATTGTCGGAAATAATAACAAAGCCTCAAATGCACTCTGAGTTTCACAGCCTCTAGTTCATTTCAACAATATATTCACTGTTTATAAAAAAATTATAAAATTTATAAAATTTATAAGAAATCTCATCAGGGTAGTCTGAATATAAACCCTTACAAATAAACCCTTACCCTTATATAAACCCTTACAAATTTGCAGCTTCAATTGTCAAAATCTAATTTTCACATGTGAAATTGAATTTTCACAAATTAAACAGTTGTTTCACATGTTGAGCCTATGTTTCACATATGAAACCATGTTTTCAGATGTAGTAGTTTCTACATATGAAATTCTATAAAAAGGTAACCTAGAGAAGCTAGCGTTCTGTCTCCTTCTTGATTATATTTAACACGTTAAAAGTAGCGATCTCAGATTTAGTCATTTAACCCAAGTTTACTTTTTGTAATTATTTTGCGCCAAAAAATTCATCACATTGTCTGAAAGCATTCAAAATACACTGAAAACATCCAAAATACATAATCTGTACAGCCAAAAACAGCAATGTGATTTCAAAACAAATTGACTTTCAAAACAGTTTAGCAGATGTTTTAACCCGTGCAGCAAAATGCTTATGTTACTGACTCTTAACAATGCAGTAAAATGTCAAACAAGTACACAAATAAATCTACACACAATAATGACAAAGTGAAAACAGGTTTTTCATTTTTTTTGCAAAAAAAAAATAGAAAACAGAAATAGCTTGTTTACATAAGTATTCAGACCCTTGAAATTTAGCTCAGCTGCATCCTGTTTCCATTAATCATCCTTGAGATGTTTCTACAACTTGATTGAAGGCCACCTGGGCTAAATTCAATTGATTGGACATGATTTGGAAAGGCACACACCTGTCTATATAAGGTCCCACAGTTGACAGTGTATGTCAGAGCAAAAACCAAGCCACGAGGTCGAAGGAATTGTCCGTAGAGCTCCAAGACAGTATTGTGTCGAGGCACAGATCTGTGGAAGGGCACCAAAAACTGTCTGCAGAATTGAAGGTCCCCAAGAACACAGTGGCATCCATCATTCTTAAATAGAAGAAGTTTGGAAGCACCAAGACTTTTCCAAGAGCTGGCCGCCTGGCCAAACTGAGCAATCGGGGGGAAAGGGGCCTTGGTCAGGGAGGTGACTTTTGGCAAACTCCGCTTGTAGTTTGCTAAAAGGCACCTAAAGGACTCTCAGACCTTGAGAGACAAAATGCTCTGGTCTGATGAAACCAAGATTTTAGTCTTTGGCCTGAACGCCAAGCGTCACGTCTGCAGGAAACCTGGCACCGTCCCTACGTTGAAGCATGGTGGTGGCAGCATCATGCTGTGGGGATGTTTTTTAGCGGCAGGGATTGGGAGACTACTCAGGATTGCAGGAAAGATGAACGGAGCAAAGTACAGAGAGATCCTTAATGAAAACCTGCTCCAGAGCGAACAGGACCTCAGACTGGGGTGAAGGTTCACCTTCCAACAGGACAATGACCCTAAGTACACAGCCAAGACAATGCAAGAGTGGCTTTGAGACAATTCTCTGAATTGACTTGAACCTGATCGAATATCTCTGGAAAGACCTGAAAATAGCTGTGCAGCGACGCTCCCCATCCAACCTCATAGAGCTTGAGAGGATATGCAGAGAAGAATGGGAGAAACTCCCCAAATACAGGTGTGCCAAGCTTGTAGCGTCATACCCAAAAAGAAGTGAGGCTGTAATCGCTGCCATACAGTGGGTTGTGAAAGTATTCACCCCCTTGGCATTTTTCCTATTTTGTTGTCTTACAACCTGGAATTAAAATAGATTTTTTGGGGGGGGGTTGTATCTTTTGATTTACACAACCTGACTCCCAAAATATTTTCTATTGTGAAACAAACAAGAAATATGACAAAAAACTGAAAACTTCAACATGCATAGCTATTTTAGTCTCATCTGACCAGAATCCCTTCTTCCATATGCCTTTTGGCGAACAACAAACCTGTTTGCTTATTATTTTCTTTAAGCAATGGCTTTTTTCTGGCCACTCTTCCGTACACCCAGCTCTGTGGAGTGTACAGCTTAAAGTGGTCCTATGGACAGATACTCCAATCTCCGCTATGGAGCTTTGCAGCTCCTTCAGGGTTATCTTTGGTCTCTTTGTTGCTTCTCTGATTAATGCCCTCCTTGCCTGGTCTGTGAGTTTTGGTGGGCAGCCCTCTATTGGCAGGTTTGTTGTGGTGCCAAATTATTGAAAAAAATAAATAATGGACTTAATGGTGCTCTGTGGGTTGTTCAAAGTTTCAGATATTTTTTTGTTTCCCAACCCTGATCTGTACTTTTCCACACCTTTGTCCCTGACCTGTTTGGAGAGCTCCTTGGTCTTCATAGTGTCGCTTGCTTGGTGGTGCCCCTTGCTCAGTGGTGTGGCAGACTCTGAGGCTTTTCAGAACATGTGTATATACTGTATACTGAGATCATGTGACAGATCATGTGACACTTATATTGCACACATGTGGAGTTTATTTAAGTAATTATGTGACTTCTGAAGGTAATTGGTTGCACCAGATCTTATTTAGGGGCTTCATAGCAAAGGGGTTGAATACATATGCACGCACCACTTTTCCATTATTTTATTTTTTTATATATATATATTCATTTTTAAGTCATTTGTTACTATTTTTTTTATTTAATTTAACTTCACCAATTTTGAATATTTTGTGTATGTCCATTACATGAAATTCAAATAAAAATCAATTTCAATTACAGGTTGTAATGAAACAAAATAGGAAAAAGGCCAAGGGGGGTGAATATTTTTGCAAGGCACTGTAGGTGCTTCAACTAAGTATTGAGTAAAGGGTCTGAATACTTATGTCAATATAATATTTAAGTTTTAATTTTTTATACATTTGCAAACATTTCTAAAACCTGATTTTGCTTTGTCATTATGGGTTATTGTGTGTAGATTGATGAGGGTGAATTTAGAATAAGGCAAAATGTGGAAAAGGTCAACGGGTCTGAATACTTTCCAAATGCACTGTATTTGTCATGTACTGTCATGTTGTGTCTTGTCTCTGTCCTTTCCCTTCACCCTGTCTCCCTCTGCTGGTCGTTGTTAGGTTACCTTTTCTCCCCCGCTTTCCCCCAGCTGTTCCTTGTCTCCTCTTGACTACCTCGTCACCCCTTCTCCCACCTGTTCCCCTTTTCCCTCTGATTAGTCCCCTATATCTCTCTCTGTTTTTGTTCCTGTCCTTGTCGGATTCTTGTTTGTTGTGTTTCATGCCTGAACCAGACTGTCGTCATGTTTGCTGTAACCTTGTCTTGTCCTGTCGGAATCTGCCGGTCCGTCTGAGCCTACCTATGTTTGGTAATTAAAGAAGCTCTGTTTAAGTTAATTCGCTTTTGGGTCCTCATTCACTCACCGTAACAGAAGAATCCGACCAAGAATGGACCCAGCGACTTCGGATCCTCTCCACTCAGCCGTCGGGATCCAGGGAGCGATGCTAGGCAGACACGAGCAGGAAGTGTCTGCTGCTCGACATGCCGTTGAGACCCTGGCCACCCAAGTCTCCAACCTCACAGAACAGGTTCACCATCTCCGCCTCGATCCACCGGCCACTTCCAGGGCTTTCGAATCTCCGGAGCCCAGAATCAATAACCCGCCGTGTTACTCTGGGGAGCCCACTGAATGCCGCTCGTTCCTCACCCAGTGTGATATTGTGTTTTCTCTCCAGCCCAACACTTACTCCAGGAGCACTGCTCGTGTCGCCTACGTCATATCTCTCCTTATTGGACGGGCTCGTGAGTGGGGCACGGCAATCTGGGAGGCAAGGGCTGAGTGTACTAACCAGTATCAGGACTTTAAGGAGGAGATGATACGGGTTTTTGATCGATCTGTTTTTGGGGAGGAGGCTTCCAGGGCCCTGTCTTCCCTATGTCAAGGCAATCGATCCATAACAGACTACTCTATTGAGTTTCGCACTCTTGCTGTCTCCAGTGGCTGGAACGAGCCGGCCTTGCTCGCTCGTCTTCTGGAGGGTCTCCGCGCAGAGGTAAAGGATGAGATTCTCTCCCGGGAGGTTCCTTCCAGCGTGGATTCCTTGATTGAACTCGCTATTCGCATTGAGCGACGGGTTGATCTTCGTCACCGAGCTCGTGGAAAGGAGCTCGCGCTCTCCGTCGCCCCCCTCTCCGCATCACTACCATCTTCCTCTGCCGGCTCGGGTGCTGAGCCCATGCAGCTGGGAGGTATCCGCATCTCGACTAAGGAGAGGGAACGGAGAATCACCAACCGCCTCTGTCTCTATTGCGGTTCCGCTGGTCATTTTGTCACTTCATGTCCAGTAAAAGGCCAGAGCTCGTCAGTAAGCGGAGGGCTACTGGTGAGCGCTACTACTCCTGTCTCTCCTTCAAGATCCTGCACTACCTTGTCGGTCCATCTACGCTGGACCGGTTCATCAGCTTCCTGCAGTGCCTTAATAGACTCTGGGGCGGAGGGCTGTTTTATGGACGAGACCTGGGCTCGGGAACATGACATTCCTCTCAGACAGTTAAAGGAGCCCACGGCCTTGTTCGCCCTGGATGGTAGTCCTCTCCCCAGGATTCAGCGTGAGACGCTACCTTTAACCCTCACTGTTTCTGGTAATCATAGTGAAACCATTTCTTTTTTAATTTTTCGTTCACCTTTTACACCTGTTGTTTTGGGCCATCCCTGGCTAGTTTGTCATAATCCTTCCATTAATTGGTCTAGTAATTCTATCCTCTCCTGGAACGTCTCTTGTCATGTGAAATGTTTAATGTCTGCTATCCCTCCTGTTTCCTCTGTCTCTTCTTCACAGGAGGAGCCTGGTGATTTGACAGGGGTGCCGGAGGAATATCACGATCTGCGCACGGTGTTCAGTCGGTCCAGGGCCACCTCTCTCCCTCCACACCGGTCGTATGATTGTAGTATTGATCTCCTTCCGGGAACCACCCCCCCCCGGGGTAGACTATACTCTCTGTCGGCTCCCGAACGTAAGGCTCTCGAAGATTATTTGTCTGTAGCTCTTGACGCCGGTACCATAGTCCCCTCCTCCTCTCCCGCCGGAGCGGGGTTTTTTTTTTGTCAAGAAGAAGGACGGGTCTCTGCGCCCCTGCATAGATTATCGAGGGCTGAATGACATAACAGTGAAGAATCGTTATCCGCTTCCTCTTATGTCTTCAGCCTTCGAGATCCTGCAGGGAGCCAGGTTTTTCACTAAGTTGGACCTTCGTAACGCTTACCATCTCGTGCGCATCAGGGAGGGGGACGAGTGGAAGACGGCGTTTAACACTCCGTTAGGGCACTTTGAATACCGGGTTCTTCCTTTCGGCCTCGCTAACGCTCCAGCTGTCTTTCAGGCATTAGTCAATGATGTCCTGAGAGACATGCTGAACATCTTTGTTTTCGTTTACCTTGACGATATCCTGATTTTTTCACCGTCACTCCAGATTCATGTTCAGCACGTTCGACGTGTCCTCCAGCGCCTTTTAGAGAATTGTCTTTTTGTGAAGGCTGAGAAGTGCACTTTTCATGCCTCCTCCGTCACATTTCTCGGTTCTGTTATTTCCGCTGAAGGCATTAAGATGGATCCCGCTAAGGTCCAAGCTGTCATTGATTGGCCCGTCCCTAAGTCACGCGTCGAGCTGCAGCGCTTTCTCGGCTTCGCGAACTTCTATCGTCGTTTCATCCGTAATTTCGGTCAGGTGGCAGCTCCTCTCACAGCCCTTACTTCTGTCAAGACGTGCTTTAAGTGGTCCGTTTCCGCCCAGGGAGCTTTTGATCTCCTCAAGAATCGTTTTACATCCGCTCCTATCCTTGTTACACCTGACGTCTCTAGACAGTTCGTTGTCGAGGTTGACGCGTCAGAGGTGGGCGTGGGAGCCATTCTTTCTCAGCGCTCCCTCTCTGACGACAAGGTCCACCCATGCGCGTATTTTTCTCATCGCCTGTCGCCGTCGGAACGTAACTATGATGTGGGTAACCGCGAACTGCTCGCCATCCGGTTAGCCCTAGGCGAATGGCGACAGTGGTTGGAGGGGGCGACCGTTCCTTTTGTCGTTTGGACTGACCATAGGAACCTTGAGTACATCCGTTCTGCCAAACGACTTAATGCGCGTCAGGCGCGTTGGGCGCTGTTTTTCGCTCGTTTCGAGTTCGTGATTTCTTATCGTCCGGGCTCTAAGAACACCAAGCCTGATGCTTTGTCTCGTCTCTTCAGTTCTTCAGTAGCCTCCACTGACCCCGAGGGGATTCTCCCTGAGGGGCGTGTTGTCGGGTTGACTGTCTGGGGAATTGAGAGGCAGGTAAAACAAGCGCTCACTCACACTCCGTCGCCGCGCGCTTGTCCTAGGAACCTTCTTTTCGTTCCCGTTCCTACTCGTCTGGCCGTTCTTCAGTGGGCTCACTCTGCCAAGTTAGCCGGCCACCCTGGCGTTCGGGGTACGCTTGCTTCCATTCGCCAGCGTTTTTGGTGGCCCACCCGGGAGCATGACACGCGTCGTTTCGTGGCTGCTTGTTCGGTCTGCGCGCAGACTAAGTCCGGTAACTCTCCTCCTGCCGGCCGTCTCAGGCCGCTTCCTATTCCCTCTCGACCGTGGTCTCACATCGCCTTAGATTTTGTCACCGGACTGCCTTCGTCAGCGGGGAAGACTGTTATTCTTACGGTTGTCGATAGGTTCTCTAAGGCGGCTCATTTCATTCCCCTTGCTAAGCTTCCTTCTGCTAAAGAGACGGCACAAATCATCATCGAGAATGTTTTCAGAATTCATGGCCTTCCGTCAGACGTCGTTTCGGACAGAGGTCCGCAATTCACGTCTCAATTTTGGAGGGAGTTTTGCCGTTTGATTGGGGCTTCCGTCAGTCTCTCTTCCGGCTTTCACCCCCAGTCTAACGGTCAAGCAGAACGGGCCAATCAGACTATTGGTCGCATCTTACGCAGTCTTTCTTTTCGCAACCCTGCGTCTTGGTCAGAACAGCTCCCCTGGGCAGAATACGCCCACAACTCGCTTCCTTCGTCTGCGACCGGGCTATCTCCTTTTCAGAGTAGCCTCGGGTACCAGCCTCCGCTGTTCTCATCTCAGTTCGCCGAGTCCAGCGTCCCCTCCGCTCAGGCTTTTGTCCAACGTTGCGAGCGCACCTGGAAGAGGGTCAGGTCTGCACTTTGCCGTTATAGGACGCAGACTGTGAGGGCTGCTAATAAGCGTAGAACTAAGAGTCCTAGATATTGTCGCGGTCAGAGAGTTTGGCTCTCCACTCAGAACCTTCCCCTTAAGACGGCTTCTCGCAAGTTGACCCCGCGGTTCATTGGTCCGTTCCGTATTTCTCGGGTCATTAATCCTGTCGCAGTTCGACTTCTTCTTCCGCGATACCTTCGTCGCGTCCACCCGGTCTTCCATGTCTCCTGCATCAAGCCCGTCCTTCGCGCCCCCGCTCGTCTTCCCCCCCCCCCCCCCCCCATCCTTGTCGAGGGCGCACCCATCTACAGGGTCCGTAGAATTTTGGACATGCGTCCTCGGGGCCGTGGTCACCAGTACCTCGTAGATTGGGAGGGGTACGGTCCTGAGGAGAGGAGTTGGGTTCCCTCTCGGGACGTGCTGGACCGTGCGCTGATCGAGGATTTCCTCCGTTGCCGCCAGGTTTCCTCCTCGAGTGCGCCAGGAGGCGCTCGGTGAGTGGGGGGGTACTGTCATGTACTGTCATGTTGTGTCTTGTCTCTGTCCTTTCCCTTCACCCTGTCTCCCTCTGCTGGTCGTTGTTAGGTTACCTTTTCTCCCCCGCTTTCCCCCAGCTGTTCCTTGTCTCCTCTTGACTACCTCGTCACCCCTTCTCCCACCTGTTCCCCTTTTCCCTCTGATTAGTCCCCTATATCTCTCTCTGTTTTTGTTCCTGTCCTTGTCGGATTCTTGTTTGTTGTGTTTCATGCCTGAACCAGACTGTCGTCATGTTTGCTGTAACCTTGTCTTGTCCTGTCGGAATCTGCCGGTCCGTCTGAGCCTACCTATGTTTGGTAATTAAAGAAGCTCTGTTTAAGTTAATTCGCTTTTGGGTCCTCATTCACTCACCGTAACAGTATTAATAAATATGTGTTGTATATAAACAGTGAAACTAAAATGCATTTTACGGTAGTAGAAATATTAGGATGAGCTATGTTGAGAATACAGTATTAAAATACACAGTACAAAACCCCATAGCAAAATGGATGGAATTGCAGGAAATTAGCCTCATCATCCCAGACTCACTCCAATTTGCATATCGCCACAACAGGTCCATAGATGACGCAATATCAATTTCTCTCCACACTACCTTCACCCACCTAGGCACAGTTGAAGTCGGAAGTTTACATACACCTGAGCCAAATACATTTAAACTCAGTTTTTCACAATTCCTGACATTTAATCTTAGTAAAAAAATACATGTTTTAGGTCCGTTAGGATCAGCACTTTATTTTAAGAATGTGAAATGTCAGAATAATACTAGAGAATTATTTATTTCAGCTTTTATTTATTTTATCACATTCCTAGTGGGTCAGAAGTTTACATACACTCAATTAGTATTTGGTAGCTTTGCCTTTAAAATTGTTTAACTTGGGTCAAACATTTTGGGTAGCCTTCCACAAGCTTCCCACAATAAGTTGGGTGAATTTTGGACCATTCCTCCTGACAGAGCTGGTGTAACTGAATCAGGTTTGTAGGCCTCCTTGCTCGCACACACTTTTTCAGTTCTGACCACAAATATTCTATAGGATTGAGGTCAGGGATTTGTGATGGCCACCCCAATACCTTGACTTTGTTGTCCTTAAGCCATTTTGCCACAACTTTGGAAGTATGCTTGAGGTCATTGTCCATTTGGAATACCCATTTGCTTCAATATATCCACACAATTTGATTTTTTCATGATGCCATCTAGTTTGTGAAGTGCACCAGTCCCTTCTG
This sequence comes from Oncorhynchus mykiss, assembly GCF_013265735.2. Taxonomy (NCBI): domain Eukaryota; kingdom Metazoa; phylum Chordata; class Actinopteri; order Salmoniformes; family Salmonidae; genus Oncorhynchus; species Oncorhynchus mykiss. Next base: position 19,631,090 of record NC_048569.1, on the reverse strand, counting down.
CAGCAAAGCACCGCCACAACATGATGCTGCCACCCCCGTGCTTCACGGTTGGGATGGTGTTCTTCGGCTTGCAAGCCTCCCCCTTTTTCCTTCTAACATAACGATGGTCATTATGACCAAACAGTTCTATTTTTGTTTCATCAGACCAGAGGACATTTCTCCAAAAAGTACGACCTTTGTCCCCATGTGCAGTTGCAAACCGTAGTCTGGCTTTTTTAATGAAGGTTTTGGAGCAGTGGCTTCTTCCTTGCTGAGCGGCCTTTCAGGTTATGTCGATATAGGACTCGTTTTACTGTGGATATAGAAACCTTTGTACCTGTTTCCTCCAGCATCTTCACAAGGTCCTTTGCTGTTGTTCTGGGATTGATTTTCACTTTTCACACCAAAGTACGTTCATCTCTAGGGGACAGAACACGTCTCCTTCCTGAGCGATATAACGGCTGAGTGGTCGCATGGTGTTTATACTTGCGTACTATTGTTTGTGCAGATGAATGTGGTACCTTTGGAAATTGCTCCCAAGGATGAACCAGACTTGTTGAGATTTTTTTTCTGAGGTCTTGGCTGATTTCTTTTGATTTTCCTATGATGTCAAGCAAAGAGGCAGTGAGTTTGAAGGTAGGCCTTGAAATACATCCACAGGTACACCTCCAATTGACTCAAATTATGTCAATTAGCCTATCAGAAGCTTCTATAGCCATGACATCATATTCTTCAATTTTCCAAGCTGTTTAAAGGCAACTTAGTGTATGTAAACTTCTGACCCACTGGAATTGTGATACAGTGAATTATAAGTGAAATAATCTGTCTGTAAATAATTGTTGGAAAAATTACTTGTGTCATGCAGAAAGTAGATGTCCTAACCGACTTGCCAAAACTATAGTTTGCTAACAAGACATTTGTGTAGTGTTTGAAAAACAAGTTTTAATGACTCCAACCTAAGTGTATGTAAACTTCCGACTTCAACTGTACATGTAAGAGGAATACCTACGTGAGAATGCTGTTTATTGACTACAGCCCAGCATTCAACACCATTGTCCCCTCCAAGCTCGTCACCAAGCTTAGGATGCTGGGACTGAACACCTCCCTCTGCAACTGGATCCTGGACTTCTTGACTGGACGACCCCAGGTGGTGAGGATAGGCAACATCACCTCAGCCCCGCTGAACCTAAACACAGGGACCCCACAGGGGTGTGTGCTTTGTCCCCTCCTGTACTCCCTGTTCCCCCACAACTGCCATGCAGGACTCTAACACCATCATCAAGTTTGCTGACGACACGACGATGGTAGGCCTGATCACCGGCGACGACGAGACAGCCTGCAGGGAGGAGGTCAGTGGCCAGGCAGTGTGGTGCCGGAACAACAACCTCTCCCTCAACTTCAATAAGACCAAGGAGCTGATCGTGTACTCCAAGAAAAAGGGGGGCGAGCATGCCCCCATCCATATCAATGGGGCTGCAGTGGAGCGGGCGAAGAGATTCAAGTTCCTCTGTGTCCAAATCAATAAGGACTTAAAATGGTCCACACACATGCGTACAGTTGTGAAGAAGGTACGGCAGTGCCTCTTCTTCTTTAGGAGGTTGAAAAGATTTGGCATGGGCCTTCAGATCCTCAAAAAGTACAGCTGTACCATTGAGAGCATATTGCCTGGCTGCATCACTGCTTGGTATGGCAATAGCACCGCCCTCGATCACATGGGGCTACAGAGGTTGGTGCGGACAGCCCAGTGCATCACTGGGGCCAAGCTCCTTGCCATCCAGGGCAGTGTGAAAGGAAGGCCTGGAAAATTGTTGAAGACTCCAGCCACCCAAGCCATAGACTGTTCTTTCTGCATCAGCATGATAAGCGGTACCGGTGCATCAAGTCTGACACCAACAGGCTCCTGGACAGCTTCTATCCCCAAGTCATAAGACTGCTATATAGCTGTCTAAATTGACCGTTGTATTTTATTAACATTTTTGCACTTTCTATGCACACTCACAGGGCCCTACGCACTCATGCACATCCTCTCACATACAATCATCATAAATGCTTTTGCTACTTTGTTTATCATATATCCTGATGCCTAGGCACGTTACCCCTATACATACATGTATCTACCAGTGGAGGCTCCTTAGGTGAGGAAGGGGAGGACCATCCTCTCCAGTGAATTTAATAAAAATAAGAATATTTAAACATTAAAAAGTATACTTTTTTAGATAAAACTATACTAAATATATTCACGTCACAAAATAATTTATTAAAACACATTGTTTTGCTATGTAGGTCTACAGTAGCCTCAACACCACTCAGTAAGGTAGCACTGTGGTGAAGCCAGAGGACAGCTAGTTTCTGATACATTGACTTCAATACGAAATCTAGGAGGCACAGGGTTCTCACCCCCTTCCATAGACAACTTCCGGAGGACATCCTCCAACCTATCAGAGCTCTTGCAGCATGAACTGACATATTGTCCACCCAATCAAAGGATCAGATCATTAATCTAGTACTGAAAGCATAAGCTACAGCTAGCTAGCGCTGCAGTGCATAAAATGTGGTCAGTAGTTGACTCAAAGAGAGAGAAAGACAATAGTTGAACAGTTTTAAACAAAAAATTAAGGAGGAGGGAGCGAGAGAGAGAGAGAGAGAGAGAGAGAGAGAGAGAGAGTTGAAAGTGTAGCAGACTTGAGGGTTGGCCCTCTTGGTCAGATGGGCTAGACTTTGTCTTCTCCCATGGGAGACCTGGTTTCTTATCCTGCCAATTACATTCATGTGAAACTTCACACGTGTCGTGACATTTGTTCACGTGATGTTTGTCACAGGTTTTTTTGTAAGGGAAGGAATAGAATTGAATGGAACTTGAACTCATATTTTCTCATTACTTTGTTACTTGTACATGGATTGTGAAATAGAATAGGATAGAATAAAAAACTTTTTGTCAGTTGCTATCACACTTCTTTAACCATGTCAGTGGCCAACCTGCCTTGCCCGTGTCCATCCCCCACCCTAGACATGCAGAGAGAGTGGCCTCGAAGGCAGGTCCAGACCAAGGCTGCTCTGAAGAAGGAGACGTTGCTGAGGGAGAAGGTTTTAGAAGACATCAATAAGAAGGTGAACCAGACAGAGAGAGTCCTGAGGCCTGCCCTGGATAACGCTACCCTCTCCAACGCTACTGCAGGACAGGCAGAACACACTGCACACTCCCTGTCTAAAGTGGGTATGGCGAGGGGTGTGTGTGTGTGTGTGTGTGTGTGTGTGTGTGTGTGTGTGTGTGTGTGTGTGTGTGTGTGTGCATGCGTGCGTGCGTGCGTGTGTGTGTGTTTAAATTCCATTCACATAAGTCACATCACACCCCTATGAATCCTGTATCCTTCATATTAATTTGTCTGTGTTTTTCTCTGAACACAGGAGGCCAAGGCCACCCTGACCAAGGCCAAGCATGCAAGGACAGCGTCTGCCCAGCTCAGCTCCTCTGTGGACACAGCCATGCAGCAGCTGGCTGAGCTGGAGAACCACACTGCCCAGGCACAAGCTCAACTCAACGCAAAGGTAACCACAACACAACCAATAATCAACCACACTGCCCAGGCACAAGCCCAACTCAACGTATAGGTAACCACAGCACAACCAATAATTTACCAAACTGCCCAGGTACAAGCCCAACTCAACTCATATGTAACCACTACACAACCAATAATCTGGGACCTGAAAGAGTATTTAATACAATACTATATCCAATCACTTAGGGTTGAATCCTAGCTTGAGATTTGCATGGGCAAATTTTCACACAAATATACAACTGACATTGCTCCATGAATCCTTGAAAGTAAGCATTTGTAAGCATTTCATGGTATTCTGTGCAAGTGACAAATACACTTTGATCTATAAGTTACGAAGAGTTACACATGCGGATCTGAAGGTGGATTCAGCCCCCACATTGTATGCTATAATGTTGCCGTCTATCTACAGTGCCTTGCGAAAGTATTCGGCCCCCTTGAACTTTGCTACCTTTTGCCACATTTCAGGCTTCAAACATAAAGATATAAAACTGTATTTTTTTGTGAAGAATCAACAACAAGTGGGACACAATCATGAAGTGGAACGACATTTATTGGATATTTCAAACTTTTTTAACAAATCAAAAACTGAAAAATTGGGCGTGCAAAATTATTCAGCCCCTTTACTTTCAGTGCAGTAAACTCTCTCCAGAAGTTCAGTGAGGATCTCTGAATGATCCAATGTTGACCTAAATGACTAATGATGATAAATACAATCCACCTGTGTGTAATCAAGTCTCCGTATAAATGCACCTGCACTGTGATAGTCTCAGAGGTCCGTTAAAAGCGCAGAGAGCATCATGAAGAACAAGGAACACACCAGGCAGGTCCGAGATACTGTTGTGAAGAAGTTTAAAGCCGGATTTGGATACAAAAAGATTTCCCAAGCTTTAAACATCCCAAGGAGCACTGTGCAAGCGATAATATTGAAATGGAAGGAGTATCAGACCACTGCAAATCTACCAAGACCTGGCCGTCCTTCTAAACTTTCAGCTCATACAAGGAGAAGACTGATCAGAGATGCAGCCAAGAGGCCCATGATCACTCTGGATGAACTGCAGAGATCTACAGCTGAGGTGGGAGACTCTGTCCATAGGACAACAATCAGTTGTATATTGCACAAATCTGGCCTTTATGGAAGAGTGGCAAGAAGAAAGCCATTTCTTAAAGATATCCATAAAAAGTGTCATTTAAAGTTTGCCACAAGCCACCTGGGAGACACACCAAACATGTGGAAGAAGGTGCTCTGGTCAGATAAAATCAAAATTGAACTTTTTGGCAACAATGCAAAACGTTATGTTTGGCGTAAAAGCAACACAGCTGAACACACCATCCCCACTGTCAAACATGGTGGTGGCAGCATCATGGTTTGGGCCTGCTTTTCTTCAGCAGGGACAGGGAAGATGGTTCAAATTGATGGGAAGATGGATGGAGACAAATACAGGACCATTCTGGAAGAAAACCTGATGGAGTCTGCAAAAGACCTGAGACTGGGAAGGAGATTTGTCTTCCAACAAGACAATGATCCAAAACATAAAGCAAAATCTACAATGGAATGGTTAAAAAATAAACATATCCAGGTGTTAGAATGGCCAAGTCAAAGTCAAGTCAAACCTGAATCCAATCGAGAATCTGTGGAAAGAACTGAAAACTGCTGTTCACAAATGCTCTCCATCCAACCTCACTGAGCTCGAGCTGTTTTGCAAGGAGGAATGGGAAAAAATGTCAGTCTCTCGATGTGCAAAACTGATAGAGACATACCTCAAGCGACTTACAGCTGTAATCGCAGCAAAAGGTGGCGCTTCAAAGTATTAACTTAAGGGGGCTGAATAATTTTGCACGCCCAATTTTTCAGTTTTTGATTTGTTAAAAAAGTTTGAAATATCCAATAAATGTCGTTCCACTTCATGATTGTGTCCCACTTGTTGTTGATTCTTCACACAAAAATACAGTTTTATATCTTTATGTTTGAAGCCTGAAATGTGGCAAAAGGTCGCAAAGTTCAAGGGGGCCGAATACTTTCGCAAGGCACTGTATCTCTCTATATGCAGTACCCGCCAAAGATTTGGACACACCTACTCATTCTAGGGTTTTTCTTTATTTGTACTATTTTCTACATTGTACAATAATAGTGAAAACATCAAAACAATGAAATAACACATATGGAATCATATAGTGACCCCAAAATATTTCAAATTCTTCAAAGTAGCCACCCTTTGCCTTGATGACAGATTTGCATACTCTTGGCATTCTCTGAACCAGCTTCACCTGGAATGCTTTCCAAACAGTCTTGGAGTTCCCACATATGCTGGGCACTTGTTGGCTGCTTTTCCTTCACCCTGGGGGTTCAACTCATCCTAAACCACCTCAATTGGATTGAGGTCGGGTGATTGTAGAGGCCAGGTCATCTTATGCAGCACTCCATCACTCTCCTTCTTGGTCAAATAGCCCTTACACAGCCTGGAGGTGTGTTGGGTCATTGTCCTGTTGAAAAACTAATGATAGTCCCACTAAGCGCAAACCAGATGGGATGGCGCATCACTGCAGAATGCTGTGGTAGCCATGCTGGTTAAATGTGAATTCTAAACAAATCACTGACAGTGTCACCAGCAAAGCACCATCACACCTCCTCCTCCTCCATGCTTCATAGTGGGAACCACACATGCAGAGATCATCCGTTCACCTACTCTGCGTCTCACAAAGACACGGTGGTTGGAACCAAAAATCTCAAATTTGGACTCATCAGACCAAATGACAGATTTCCACCAGTCTAATGTCCATTGCTTGTGTTTCTTGGCCCAAGCAAGTCTCTTATTCTTATTGGTGTCCTTTAGTAGTGGTTTCTTTGCAGCAATTCGACCATGAAGGCCTGATTCACGCAGTCTCATCTGAACAGTTGATGTTGAGATGTGTCTGCTACTTGAACTCTGTAAAACATTTATTTGGCCTGCAATATGAGGTGCAGTTAACTCTAATGAACTTATCCACTGCAGCAGAGGAAACTCTGGGTTTTCCTTTCCTGTGGCGGTCCTCATGAGAGCCAGTTTCATCATGGCGCTTGATGGTTTTTGCAACTGCACTTGAAGAAGTTCTTAAAATCTTCCATATTGACTGACCTTCATGTCTTAAAGTAATGATAGACTGTCGTTTCTCTTTGCTTATTTGAGCTGTTCTTGCCATAAGATGGACTTGGTCTTTTACCAAATAGGGCTGTCTTCTATATACCACCCCTACCTTGTCAAAACACAACACATTGGCTCAAACGCATTAAGAAGCAAAGAAATTCCACAAATGAACTTTTAACAAGGCACACATGTTCATTGAAATGCATTCCAGGTGACTACCTCATGAAGCTGGTTGAGAGAATGCCAAGAGTGTGTAAAGCTGTCATCAAGGCAAAGGGTGTCTACTTTGAAGAATCTCAAATACAAAATATATTTTGATTTGTTAAACACTTTTTTGGTTACTACATGATTCCATATGTGTTATTTCATAGTTTTGATGTCTTCACTATTTTTATACAATGTAGAAATAGTAAAAATAAAGAAAAACCCTGATATGAGTAGGTGTATCCAAACTTTTAACTGCTCTGTATATGTACAGTACATATGTGTAAGGTTCTGTATTTATTTTCTTAGTCAACCTTGTGTTCTGTTTCGTTGTGTTCTTGAACGTAGCCCTGTTTCTTTGTGTTCTTGAACGTAGCCCTGTCTTTCCTTTTTGTTCACTGATTTCACCTGTGTTAGTTACTCACCTGGTCTCATCAGCTCCTTATTTAGCTCAGTTCATTCTGTTTGTGACTTTGTGAGGTATTGTTTGTTTTGACTCTACTAAGCCTTTTCCTCGCTCTTTTGTGAGAACCAGTTATAGCCTTCTGTTCTAGTTTTGATTCACCTGCCTGTTTGCCTACCTGTGTATTGCCTGCGACCACGATTCCTGCCTTCTGCGAAATAAACACCTGCTGCGCTCTGTGCGTGAGTCTACACCTTTTTCTCCCTGAGTATTCTTTACAATATGTCCCTGTCTATTTGTCCCTCTGTGATCTCCAGCCTGTAGAGTCTCTGACCAGTGTGAAGGGGGACATCCAGGCAGCTAAGTTTCAGCTGGAGGCCTATTCACTCACACTCACCCAGCTCATCAGTAACATGGGTAAGTTCAAATCTGATGTTTACTGGGCTGTCCCAAATGACACCCTACTCCCTAAATAGTGCACTACTTTTAGCTGGGGCACATGGGGAATAGGGTACAAATTTGGACACACACTAAATTTCATGCAATAACAAATCCAACATGTCAGCTCAACCAGAAGCATCTAAGCCTACATGTTACTGCCCTCCTCACTACTGATCACTCACACCTGACTTCCATCAGATCAGTGATGCTATGTCAGAATGGTCGTTAGTAAATGGGTCCAGATGGATTTCTCAGCTGAAGGAAGAATGTTGTTGACGCACCTCTCTAGGAATTCAGATATCCTGTTTACTAGTAGAATTAGCAAACCAGATACTGTTACAAATGTTTTATTGAAACAGTTGTATTGATTTAATGCATAAACCAGGTGGCTAAATGGTTTCCCACAGTTCCTGTGTCCCTGTTAATGAGTCAGTGGTGATGTGGGCACCATCCTGATGGAGAAACGTCCACTCATAACGCTGGCCAACCCCATCGTTGGGTGGGCACAACAGGGTAGCACATAGACCTCAGTGACCACACAAGACCAGAGCCTTGCTGATGGCAAGAGTTAAATACTAGGCCTGTTCAACACTCCTAGTTCTAAAGTACAAATTCATCCCTCCGTCTACTTTTTCACAATAACTGTAATCCTGATAGACTGTACAATGTAGTATCTCAAATACTGTTTTCTGTCTTTCAGATGGGAGCATGGTGCTGGAGCAGTTTGACTGTATCCTGAGTGAGACGGTGGTGCGGTTGGGTGTTCTGCGTGGCTGCGTGGAGAGCCTTGCCCTGAACGTGAAGATCCAGACCCTATGGTCAGCTGCCCAGGACCAGAAGAGCCAACTGACCCACCTGGAACAGGACCTGCAGGAGATAAGACAGGAGCGAGACAGTTTGAAGGACATCGCCCTGCACCTGCCCCAGACTTGCCCCCAGGCCTCGGGGATAGAGGGACACTAGGACTGTGCACCAGGAGGACACTAAAGTCGTATTCCATTCATTTTACTCCCTCCCTGAAGTGCGCACACTCGTTCACTCAACCTCAATGATTTAGTAGAGGGTCTACCATGTTTCTTACAGCAGGAAAATTGGAATTAGACATAAGAAGTTCAGATGGTGGGTAGGTCTCAGATATTTGAATGCTTTAGGGGAGATGTAGTCTGTCCCAAATGGCACCCTATAGTGCATTACTTTTGACTAGTGCCTGTAGAGCTTTGGTCAAAAGTAGTGCACTATGTAGGGAATGTGGTTCCATTTGGGACACACACAGAAGTGTAGGCGGCATCCTCCTCAGTTTATTGATGTTAGTGGACAATACTGTGGTTGTGCATCCCCATCTACTGCAGTGCGGTCACACAGTTCTACCACTTTGTCTCTATATTTTTCAAACTCTCCACTATACTTTTCTGGCCTGGCTGATACCACTTCAATACTACTGTCCAGTCATAGGTAGTTTTCCTTGCCCTCTTTGAACTTCTACCATCATCATGCTCTTTCCGTTAGTTCTACCCCCTCACTCCTTTTTGGCTTTACTTATCTTTCCGTAGCTCATCCCGCTCCCGACTCCACATTACCCCTGCCCTGTCGCCATAGCAGTGATCATTCTCATTTCATTTCCCCCTGTAATATTTCCAACCTCTGCAGTGTAATTAATCAGTGAATAAGTCCGCTATAGCTGCCTGTTCAACAGCCCAGTGTGTCCTGTCAAGTTTAAAATAATGCTGATTGTCCACTAAGGGGGTAGGTGTGTCTGAACTACAGTGCCTCTCCAATGTGACACCTTCATTTACACTTGAGCAATTTTCATCAGCCTTCCATAATTAACAATTAGTCAATTTGCCCTCCATAGGGTTCAACTGCACGCATAGTCATTCATTTTGGGATTCTACATGTGCCTCTCTCTTTCCCTCTGTCTCTTTTCTCTCTGAGCAAATGATCTGTCAAATGGAAAATAACAAAAACAATCAACCTGTTGGCTTTCTCCATGCGGGTAACAATGGCTGGAACACTTACTGAATTATAGAAATCTATCGCTAGAAATGGGACCTTTCTATTTCAGACAGAACTTTGTCAGACCAGGAATAGGATATGATTGGTTTTAGATGATAGCCCGGTAAACAAAGTAGAAAACAAGGCCTGGAAATGTAATGATGTATTCCCTCTGCATGTGTGCTCGCACCCAAAATCGTGTGATTTTGTTGATGGTGCTGTTGATTATTATTGGAGAAACTAGCACAGCTATTGATGGCAGCCATCAATAAGACTATAAAGCACACTAAATATATACTGGATCAAATACTGATGATGAAAAGCAATGATAAAGTGTCTAATATCAATAAATTGTATTACATTCATAACTTCAGTCTTATGGACTATATTTCTGTTAAATGTTGGATCCGTTGATATCAAACTGACAAACATCCCTGCAGTTCTTTAAATTACCACACGGTGGTGATCAAGAGTCACTGGCGTTCCTTACAAACCAGAGAACATCACTTGGTGTGAGTTAGTTGACCCACTATGGTGGAATCATAGGACTCTGGGACCTCTGCACTACTTTATATATCTGTACTGCACAAAGCACAAACCCCCACACTACTTTATACTGTATATCTGTACTGTATATTACACAACCTTCATACTAACACTCACAGGATTGCCCTTCCGGGAACATCTTTAAGGTATGTCCTGTACATAAGTGGATGCTAACACAGGCACCCCAATTTTGATCTTTTTCCCACTAATTGGTCTTTGACCAATCACATCAGCTCTTTTTTGAAAACAAATTGGATGGCTAGAGTGACATAATAGTTTATAAGGGGAGGGGGGGGGGGGGGTAGGTGCCGATTTAAAGGTTTTATAAGTTACAGACATATGTTGTTTGTATTTATAAATCATTAGTAACCTGTTACTGAGCAGGCCTACATGACTGCATGGGTTTATACATTTAATAGAATGTCAATCGTGACGTTTTGGGTACACAAGTCATATGAAGACTGTGGTCGCGTTCCCCTGCTCAGACCTGGTATGCATCAATCAATGGTTGTTTGCCACATCATCGATTGTGCAGTCGGGCATCAGATTGCTATAACACATTGGCTGATGCTTAAAATGCCTAGCCAGGTGTAACATAACTTTAGACCGTCCCCTCGCCCATACCCGGGCGCGAACCAGGGACTCTCTGCACACATCAACAACAGTCACCCACGAAGCATCGTTACCCATCGCGCCACAAAAGCCGCGGCCCTTGCAGAGCAAGGGAAACTACTACTTCAAGGTCTCAGAGCAAGTGACGTCACCGATTGAAACGCTATTTAGAGCGCACCGCTAACTAAGCTAGCCGTTTCACATCCGTTACACAGGCGTTGTAAGATCTGTCAGTCGTCAGCAACGCCTGGGCAGAGAAACGCACACAAATTTACACAAGCAGCCTAATTCTGATATTTTTCCACTAATTGGTCTTGTGACCAATCAGATCAACCCCTTTGCCAATAATTGGGGAAAAGATCAGGATTGGGCTGCAACATAGACAGGGTGATGTGACAATCTGTGAATGTGAACGATTTAAGGCTACAGCCCAGTTAGCCCCGAGGTAGCCTGGCATGCTAGACATTATAATGTGGCTGCATTTACACAGGCTGCCCAATTCTGTTTTATTTTCTTCACTTATTGGTCTTCTGACCAATCAGATCTGCTCTTTTGCCAATAATTGGACAACGATCAGAATTGGGCTGCCTGTATAACACAGCCTAAATTCTTGTTGAAGAATCATGTTTGTTTAGGTAAGATACCTAAAGGGCTGGGGTGAGACTATGGCCTACTAATGCTGACTTTACTGTAAGCTACTTTATTGAGGGAAAATGTACTTGCTAAGACTGTCATATGTGGTTGTCTCACCCAGCTATCTAAATTGAAAGGATATAAGGGCATCTGCCAAATTACTAAAATGTAATGTGTATATATGTCACAAACCTAGATATAATAATGTACACACTGATCAGATGGTCACAGGAGTCAGATTAATGAACTGTTTTTTTTCTTCTCCAGATTGTCACAGAGTTCCTGCATGCCTACACAAAACAACACATTCATGTCTGTCAGAGTCACTGCTTGAGGGTCGCCAGTGTAGTCACTCTACCACACCAAACATATAATTAAAAAGCTAGAGTCTAATGCTCTGAGAGCCCCTGGCACATATCTAGGGAGGCACAGGGGGTTTTAGATAATGCTGATCTTAATGACCTCCACACAGTCGATGGACACTATATAATGTGGGTACTGAGTCCTGACAACCTATGCAGGAAATTCGCTTCCCAAATTAAATGAAATAACATTTTTGAAAAACGTATTAAAATGATGACCTGTCTTTTACAATATGGAATTGTTTTTTCAGCAGTCCCACCACTTCAGTTAGATATGCGTTTCAGTATCACTAGGGAAATGTAGCCTTACTAATTTCATAGACAGAGCTCTAGATGCAAGGACTGAAAATCCCTGATATGGACCTTTTCTTTTAACTAGGCAAGTCAGTTAAGAACAAATTCTTATTTGCAATGACAGCCTAGGAACAGTGGGTTAACTGCCTGTAGAATGACAGACTTATACCTTGTCAGCTCAGGGACTTGATCTTGCAACTTTTCAATTACTAATCCAATGCTCTAACCACTAGGCTACCTGCCCCCCCCCCCAAACTGATCAATGGTAGATCTGCATTACAACACGTTTGACATTGAAATGTATTTTGGTATACAGCTGATATATGGGGCAAGTGAAATGTAACTCTTCAATAAATTCATAGACAGCGCTCTAGATGCAAGGACTGACAGTCCATGACATCTTGTCATGATAGTTATACTAGAAGCGATACTGTAGGCTACATTGTTTACATTCCTATTTGTAAACAATAATCAAATGTATTCATTAAAGCAAACGTAAGCACATGAAGTATTTATTTGTTAGATTCTTCAAGAATCAAGGAATAAATATCAAGAATGGAATTTACCATTGAACAGACCGATTTCTTAGAAATTGTTCAAATGCAGTACTAACTTGAAGGGGTGTCCACATACCTTTATACATAGTGTATATAAAAACACACCAATAAATGTATACAGAGTCAAATAAAGACAATGAAGAGCAATATCATTTGTTTGAGAAAAACTGACTTGAAAACTTACACGTCCACAATGAGGCCTAGGTCTACCTTTTTAGGGATTTTGTTTCAAATCTTTTTTAAATATATTTTATAAGAGATTGTGTACCTTGCACTTGCAGTTATTTAATGTACCACACGAGGGTGACCAAGTGTCACTAGCGTTCCTGGCGAACCAGAGTGCATTGCTTGCTGTGAATTGACCAATGACTGTATGGAATTAACAGACCCCCTGTGCTGGCAGCGTGCGTGCCACTGCCCGCGAAGGGAAGAAGACGAGCGAGGTGCTTGCTGTGTGCTGATTTCTCCTTCTCTATCTATCTCACCATATCAAACTCATCTCACAATGCCTGTAAATCATACATTTCAAGGTAATTACAAATAGCCGAGTGGGATATTTCGGGGGGGGCGGTCTAGTTAAAGGGCTAACGCTCATAGGCGACTAGTTTTGTATTTTATTAGAATGGAAAGCTAGTAGCCACTCTTCCATTGAACTTGCAAGAGGGCTAGTTAGCTAGTAGTAGCTAGCTACTGTAGTAACGTTACTGATTATTAGCCACATTATGAAATTAGGCTAACGACCTGTTTTTCTTGCAGGAGGGAAAGCCTTTGGATTATTAAAAGCTCAACAAAGGGAGAGATGCGAGGAAATAAACAAGGTAAGTCGTGATCTTTCTAATGAAGACGTTTTGTGTATTTTGTCAATGTATTGTGAAGGTATATTCAACACAATCAATTTTCCAAGGTTAAGGGCTGTACTTCGGTACGACGCAACGCGGAGTGCCTGGATCCGATGCAGCCTTTAGCCTTGGCCATGGTATATAGGCCATATACCACAAACCCCCGACCTGCCTTATTGCTATTATAAACTGGTTACCAACGTAATTAGGGTAGTAAAATAAATGTTTTGTCATACCATAGTATATGGTTTGCTATACCACGGATGTCAGCCAATCAGCATTCAGGACAGTTTGTAATGTGGTTTTAGCCAGGTAGCTGACGTAAGTAGCTAGCAGCAGTCTTACTAGCCACGTTATGTGAACACTAGTTCCAACCACATGATGATCTGCCTGTACTGACATTTGCATGTGATAAAATCTGTAATTAATTTCGCACATCGTTATCGACCCAGCGACCTGTTAATCTTGCTGGCGGTCATAAACCATGCTTGTGGCCACCCCTGTGTTGTGAGAGCGACAGACACTTGTTGCATGGCATGCCCGTCAGTCAGGGAGTATGCCTCTTGCTAGACCAGATCGATCCTTGTCACCTTAAGTATTGCTTACTATTTATCCAATTCCCTATTCCCAACGTGATTCCTGACTCGGATCATAAAAGGGCCGGCCCTTTGATGCCCTGTGGCCCATCTCCCTTGGCGTTTAGATGGGAAACAGGTGTCTGGGCAGTGGGCTGAAGGAGCCCTTTGTGTGGGGGGCAACTGTCTGAAAGGGCTTGAACAGGCACATGGCATTGAGTATCAGCCTCAACGGCTGTTCCCATATCTTTTCATCCAGCATACTTTTGGCCATGTAGTGTATGTGGACACCCATTAAAATGAGTGGTTTCGGCTATTTCAGCCACAGCCATTACTGATAGGTGTATACAATCAAGCACACATACAAGCAATCTCCGTAGACAAACAGGCTGTAGAATGACCCATACTGAACAGCTCAGTGACTTTCAACGTGGCACCGTCATATGATTCCACCTTTCCAGCAAGTCAGTTAGTCAAATTTCTACCATGCTAGAGCTTTCCCGGTCAGCAGTTGTAAATGAGAACTTGTAGCAACTAGCTTACCTGTTATTTTAAAGTGGAAACGTCTAGGTGGAACAACGACTCAGACGCGAAGTGGTAGGCGGCACAAGCTCACAGAACGGGACCACAGAGTGCTGAAGCGCATAGCGTGTAAAAATCGTCTGTCCTCGGTTGCAACACCCACTACCGAGTTCCAAACTGCCTCTGGAAGCAAGGTCAGCACAAGAACTGCTCGCCAGGAGCTTCATGAAATGGGTTTCCACACACAAGCCTAAGATCACCATGCACGATGCCAAGCGTTGGCTGGAGTGGTGTAAAGCTCGCCGCCATTGGACTCTGGAGCAGTGGAAACACGCTCTCTGGCGTGATGAATCAGGCTTCACCATCTGTCGTCCGTCAGACTGTATCTGGGTTTGGCGGATGCCAGGAGAACCCTACCTGCCCCAATGCATAGTGCCAACTGTAACGTTTGGTGGAGGAGGAGGAATAATGGTCTGTGGCTGTTTTTCATGGTTTGGGCTAGGCCCCTTAGTACCAGTGAAGGGAGATCTTAACGCTACAGCATACAATGACATTCTAGATGATTCTGTGCTTCCAACTTTGTGGCAACAGTTTGGGGAAGGCCTTTTCCTAATTTAGCATGACAATGCCTAATCGCCCAACATCAAATCAAATGTATTTATATAGCCCTTCGTACATCAGCTGATATCTCAAAGTGCTGTACAGAAACCCAACCTAAAACCCAAAATAGCAAGCAATGCAGGTGTTAAAGTACGTTTTGGCCTTTCCCTCCCTAGAAAGGCCAAAACCTAGGAAGAAACCTAGAGAGAAACCAGGCTATGAGGTGTGGCAAGTCCTCTTCTGGCTGTGCCGGGTGGAGATTATAATAGAACATGGCCAAGATGTTCAAAGTTTCATAAATGACCAGCATGGTCAAATAATAGGTCAGGGACAGGTAGCACGTCCAGTGAACAGGTCAGGATTCCATAGCCGCAGGCAGAAGCTCGGCCGTGCAGCAGCATGGCCAGGTGGACTGGGGACAGCAAGGAGTCATCAGGCCAGGTAGTCCTGAGGCATGGTCCTACGGCTCAGGTCCTCCAAGAGAATTAGAGCGAGCATACTTAAATTCACACAGGACACCGGATAAGAAAGGAGTACTCCAGATATAACAAACTGACCCTAGCCCCCCAACACATAAACTACTGCAGCATAAATACTGGAGGCTGAGACAGGAGGGGTCAGGAGACACTGTGGCCCCATCCGATGATACCCCCGGACAGGGCCAAACAGGAAGGATATAACCCCACCCACTTTGCCAAAGCACAGCCCCCACACCACTAGAGGGTTATCTTCAACCACCAACTTATCATCCTGAGACAAGGCCGAGTATAGCCCACAACGATCTCCGCCACGGCACAACCCAAGGGGGGGCGCCAACCCAACAACCCAACATCAGTGCCTGACCTCACTAATGCTCTTGTGGCTGAATGGTCCCCGCAGCAATGTTCCAACATCTAGTGGAAAGCCTTCCCAGAAGAGTTATAGCAGCAAAGGGTGACCAACTCCATATTAATGCCTGTGATTTTTGGAATGGGATGTTCGACGAGCAGGTGTCTATATACTTTTAGCCATGTAGTGGATCTCTTTCTCAACTCTCTCTAAATCTCTTGCTCTCTCTCTCTCAGGCTGGCAGCCTGTCAAGAGCACTCTGGTCACATGTAAGCAAACCTAGAAGTGAGGAGAGGGAATCAGGTCACAAAGAGAGGCCATCACCGATATTGTGGGCCATTTGACAAAATAATAATCCCCATTTCTGCAATAACATCAGTAAAAATGTAGACCCATATGGGCAACCTGATGACATTGGCCATACACACACAAGGATAAATGTTAACTATTGTAAACCGGGCATAAAATTAACTTTTTGGTCCACCAGCCACTAGTAGGTAGATTTAAAAATCTACCAGCCACTCCCATTTTTTTACCAGATAAAATGTTGTTTTGATGCTAAAATTACAACAACAAAACACAAAAAAATTCTAAAACAAATCTATTACTAGTACGAAGTAACTAATGTCGTATATTGTTTAATTTACATTTTTGTGACCTGAGTCTTTAAAACATCACAGGAGACAAACGTTCACCTGCCCCTTTAAGGACGAGAGGTTACCGTGGTAGCGTGACTCAAATCATGTTTGTACCTGTGAGTCTGACTAGTAGAAGCGTTGTCTTCTCAAGCAGTTGAAAGGCATAGAAAACAACCTAGCTTGTGAACAAAACAATGTTAATAGCCAAGAAACACAAGAACAAAGTATCACTTTAGTAGACCTTCCTCTCAAGGCAATTGTGCATGTGCGTAGCGTTTCTAAAAATGTAAACTCAGCAAAAGAAGAAACGTCCTCACTGTCAACTGCGTTTATTTTCAGCCAACTTAACATGTATAAATATTTGTATGAACATAACAAGATTCAACAACTGAGACATAAACTGAACAAGTTCCACAGACATGTGACTAACAGAAATGGAATAATGTGTCCCTGAACAAAGGGGTGGTTAAAATCAAAAGTAACAGTCAGTATCTGGTGTGGCCACCAGCTGCATTAAGTACTGCAGTGCATCTCCTCCTCGCGGACTGCACCAGATTTGCCAGTTCTTGCTGTGAGATGTTACCCCACTTTTCCACCAAGGCACCTGCAAGTTCCTGGACATTTCTGGGGGGAATGGCTCTAGCCCTCACCCTCCGAGCCAACAGGTCCCAGACGTGCTCAATGGGATTGAGATCCAGGCTCTTCGCTGGCCATGGCAGAATACTGACATTTCTGTGTTGCAGGAAATCACGCACAGAACGAGCCTCCAAATCGATCCCACTCCAGAGAACAGGCCTCTGTGTAACCCCCGGTGAGATAAAACCGCGACTCGTCAGTGAATAGCACTTTTTTTCCAGTCCTGTCTGGTCCAGCGATGGTGGGTTTGTGCCCATAGGCGACATTGTTGACGGTGATGTCTGGTGAGGATCTGCCTTACAACAGGCCTATAAGCCCTCAGTCAAGCCTCTCTCAGCCTATTGCGGACAGTTTGAGCACTGATGGAGGGATTGTGCGTTCCTGGTGTAACTCGAGCAGTTGTTGTTGCCGTCCTGTACGTGTCCTGCAGGTGTGATGTTCTGATGTACCAATCCTGTGAAGGTGTTGTTACACGTGGTCTGCCACTGCGAGGACGATCAGCTGTCCGTCCTGTCTCCTTGTAGCGGCGTCTCACAGTACAGACATTGCAATTTATTGCCCTGGCCACATCTGCAGCCCTCATGCCTCCTTGCAGCATGCCTAAGGCACGTTCACGCAGATGAGCAGGGACCCTGGGCATCTTTCTTTTGGTGTTTTTCAGTCAGTAGAAATGCCTCTTTAGTGTCCTAAGTTTTCATAACTGACCTTAATTGCCTACCGTCTGTAAGCTGTTCGAGTCGTAACAACCTTTCCACAGGTGCATGTTCATTAATTGTTTATGGTTCATTGAACAAGCATGGGAAACAGTGTTTAAACCTTTTACAATGAAGATCTGTGAAGTTATTTGGATTTTTACGAATTATCTTTGAAAGACAGGGTCCTGAAAAAGGGCTGTTTCTTTTTTTGCTGAGTTTATATTTCACACAGCCCTTCAGGTGCGCACAGCCTCCAGCCAGGCAGTGTTGCAGAGCGAAGTGTAATAGGTTTTCTAGGATTCGTAGTTCTCTTGACTTTGTGCTATTCATTTACCAGCATTGAAACATAATGGCGGAAATACATTGAAAACAGCTACTGCATATTTTTTTTAACCTATTAATGTGATCATTCTTGACTATTGGTATTCACAAATGTGCAGACCACCTGCCAATGTGGCTGGTGATGTAGATGTGTTTACCCGCATTTGGCAGGTAGCGGGTGTTAATTTTAGGCTTTGATTGTGAATGAAATTTGTGTTTGAATACTCCTACTAACCATACTTTTTGTGACGTGTTTGTGTATATAGTATTCTTATTGGTCATAGTATGGATTATAGTATGTCAAAAGTTCCCCAATGATGTACTAAATGTGTCAAATTACGAAGTATACAAGCAGTGGCCACTTATTTCTGTGCTTTTAGGGCCCATAATGCAATGCTTTAGAGAATGGGTGTGACATCACAATGTTTTCAGATTTGAAGGAAATGGTGGAAAATATGCAGTCCAAGTCCGACGAGAGCGGATACAAATTAATTGCTTTATTATGACCAATTTTGAGCATTGTAAGTAAAGTAATGACTTTTCAAATAAGTTACGTTACACGTTATGTTGGCTGACAATTTGTTAGCTACGCTATCCTTACAAACTGCATAGCATTACAGCAGTATGTACCGGTATGTTAGCTAGTTACCTAACGTTAGTTGGCTACTAATACGTCAAGCTTGCCAAGCAGTATGTTAACTATAATGTTACTAACTATCCAATGTTTGACTTGATTATTCTTAGCTAAATGGTATAGTCGTTGTGTGTCCTTAATGGACATTGTTAATTCTGGCTATCTACTCCGATTTAAGAGCACTCTTGTCTGAATGTGCCAGATCGCAGAATAACAGAATTTACAAATCCTCAACAGCTGTTTAATATATGGCCGGTGTCAGTAAACGTCTGCAAAAAAAAAAATATATATAATTAAATTGTTGCCAGCAGAACAGCTAGTCACCAACGCTCTGGATTAGAGGTCGACCGATTAATTGGAATGGCTGATTAATTAGGGCCGATTTCAAGTTTTCATAACAATCGGAAATAGGTATTTCTGAACACCGATTTGGCCGATATTTATTTATTATTTTATACATTTTTACACCTTTATTTAACGAGGCAAGAACACATTCTTATTTTCAATGACCTAGGAACGGTGGGTTAACTGCCTTGTTCGGGGGCAGAACGACATATTTTTACCTTGTCAGCGCCGGGATTCGATCTTGCAACCTTACAGTTAACTAGTCCAACGCTCTAACCACCTGCCTCATTGCACTCCACAAGGAGCCTGCCTGTTATGCCGATGTGAAATGCTAGCTAGTTAGTGGGGTGCGCGCTAATAGCGGTTCAAACGTCACTCGCTCTGAGACTTTGAGTAGTTGTTCCCCTTGCTCTGCATGGGTAACGATGCTTTGTGGGTGGCTGTTGTCGATGTGTTCTTGGTTCGAGCCCAGGTAGGGGTGAGGAGAGGGACGGAAGCTATACTGTTACACTGGCAATAAAAGTGCCTATAAGAACCAATCCAATAGTCAAAGGTATATGAAATACAAATGGTATAGAGAGAAATAGTCCTATAAATGCTATATTCAACCTAAAACCTCTTACCTTGGAATATTGAAGTCTCATGTTAAAAGGAACCACCAGCTTTCATGTTCTCATTTTCTGAGCAAGGAACTTAAACCTAAACGCTTTTTTACATGGCACATATTGCACTTTTACTTTCTTCTCCAACACTTTGTTTTTGCATTATTTAAACCAAATTGAACATGTTTCATTATTTATTTGAGGCTAAATTGATTTTATTTATGTATTATATTAAGTTAAAATAAGTGTTCATTCAGTATTGTTGTAATTGTCATTATTACAAATACATTTTTAAAAACCGGTATCGGCTTTTTTTGGTCCTCCAATAATCGGTATCGGTTGACCTCTACTCTGGATAACATGAAAACGACCTAACCAGCTCTGCTAGGGCTAGTAAAATAGTCAAAGTGAGGTGTTCTCTCATTTGTGTCTGGAAATAGCTAGCGAGTTAGCTTGGTTGCTTGACACCTGTTGTGAGGTCAGAATGCTCGGATCAACCCTACTCCCCGGCCAGAGTGTCCAGTGACGCACTCTGAGAGCGAACCGCTCTGTCCGTTCATAAATTCAATCTGACAACTCTCTGGTTTTACCAACGCCCAGTACGCACTCTGGCACTCCAGATTAAAATTACGAACAAACCCAAAATCTCAATGTTTAGCTTGTCTTTTGTTATGCTAACAAGCAAGCAAGAGGTTGCATAGTCACAAGAACTTTCGGTAGACAGGCGAAGCATTAGTATGCTCAACTGAAAGGATACCGTTTGTTTACAGTACTAAAATGAACTAATAGTAGGTAGTATACACTCATTAAGTGGGTAGTATACAGTGTATTGGTATTCGAACACAGCGTTTCTCGTCAATGAATGCAGTGATGTTCAGCAGATTACAATAACGCTTTGATTTAGCCACTTAATTTCCATAATAATAATAAATCCTTGTCTGACCTCCACGATGAGACCTGCTTTTTATAGGCTATTAATACCGTTGATTGCTAGTAATACCCTCCTGGGGGGTGGTACGTGTTGCAGTGATGAGTCAGACCCACTGAATCGTGCCGCTGTCGTTGAGATTGGCTGTAATGCTGATTCTCATATTCATCTGCAATTTAAATTCCACTCCTCACACGCTACAAACTTTCACTCCTGCTCAATCTGTCTCTGTCTCTCTCCCACTCAGACACTCTTTCTCTCTCCCTCCCTCCATTAGACACACACTCACTCTAACCTAACTTACCAGTTTTAGAAAGATGCTTGAGCAGGGTCCCCACTTCTGTTTTTCAGGGGAAATGGAGGTTAGGTTGAAATACTGTATCACTGAAAACATCAGTGTATTGGTTGCATCCACAGATTTGCCTATCTTGTTGCAGTGAAATGCCTGTGATTCTAGTTGTAACAGTGCAGTAATCATACCTAGCTATACCAAAACAATACACACATAATCCAAAAAGTTGAAAGAACTACCAGAAATAGTAATCCCCCCATTGCCCTCAAAACAGCATATAATTGTTGGGAATGGACTCTACAAGGTCTCAAAAGTGTTCCACATTGATGCTGGCCCATGTTGACGCCAATGCTTCCCATAGTTGTCAAGTGTGCTGGATGTCCTTTGGGTGGTGGACCATTCTTGATACACATGGGAAACTGTTGTGTGAAATACCCAGCAACGTTGCAGTTCTTGACACTCTCAAACTGGTGCGCCTGGCACCTACTACCATACCCCATTCAAAGGCACTTAAATATTTTGTCTTGCCCCTTCACCCTCTGAATGGCACATATACACAATTAATTTCTCAAGGCTTAGAAATCCTTCTTTAACATGTCTCCACCCGTTCAATCAACACTGATTGCAGTGGATTTAACAAGTGACATTAATAAGGGATCATAGATTCACCTGGTCATTATGTAATGGAGAGAGCAGATGTTCCTAATGTTTTGCGCACTCATTATGTCCTTCACTCTGTGGTCCAACTCATCTCAAACCATCTCAACTGGGTTGAGGTCGGATGATTGTGGAGGCCAGGTCATCTGATGCAGCACTCCATCACTCTCCTTCTTGGTCAAATAGCCCTTACACAGCCTGGAGGTGTGTGGGTCATTGTCCTGTTGAAGTTGCCTTAATTGACATCCATGTCTTCGGCGGCCGTTGCTTACTAGACCCTGGCAATCGCTGTGAAATGTTGAGTAGCTAACGAACTAACCACTATCTGTGAACTGTTTTCCCTCTACAATGTGGTTCATTTTCAGAATGAGAGAATTACTTGAATATGAAGCGTTGCTTGTTAAACAAGTGGATTCAGGGATCAAGTGTAGCTGGGCCTGGCTTAAGCTGGATGCCGCTATAGTGGTGAAAGGAACACAACACACTTTCCCGCTTTCTCACTTTTTCAATACACTGGATACAAAGGGGTATGCCAGGTGTGCGCTCTGCCTGAAAGAGATCAATTATGCCAACAAAGGGTCTCATGCCCTGCTGCTGGCACATTGTAGACGGATGTCCACAGGCAGAAAGTGTGCGATGTAATAACCTGCAGTGTAGCCCAAAGATATTGCTTTTGTTGTGTTGAACTTGACAGTACCACTTGTGTATGAGTGAGTGGATTATTACATTTTTTCCTCTGCAAACATTATTTTTGGACAAATGTAGCCTTGTGCACTTACTCGACGTCTACTATAGTGGCCACTATAATAGAGTGAAAATGGAATGCCTGTTTGTTTCATTCTATTTCTACTTTAAGATGTTTTCTCCCCAAGTGCAATATTTCGATGTGTGTGGTCACAAGCGTTCTATTATAAAGGCTGTCATCGCTAACTGCAATATTAGTGTATTTTTTTTTCTCAAGACTTGTCAATTGCAGTAAAGTCTAGGCAACAAATAACATTGGATTGCTTTCTTTACATGTTTCAAATAAAATTTTATTTGTCACATACACATGGTTAGCAGATGTTAATGCAAGTGTAGCGAAATACGAAGTGCTTCTAGTTCTGACAATGCAGTAATCACCAACGATTAATCTAACCTAACAATTCCACAACTACCTTATACACGCAAGTGTAAAGGGATGAAGAATATGTACATAAAAATATATGAATGAGTAATGGTACATATGAATGAGTGATGGTATATGAATGAGTGATGGCATAGGCAAGATGCAGTAGATAGTATAGAGTACAGTATATACATATGAGATGAGTAATGTAGGGTATGTAAACATTATATTAAGTGGCATTGTTTAAAGTGGCAAGTGATACATTTTTACATCAATATTTCCATTATTAAAGTGGCTGGAGTTGAGTCAGTATGTTGGCAGCAGCCACTCAATGTTGGTGGTGGTTTAACAGTCTGATGGCCTTGAGATGGAAGCTGTTTTTCAGTCTCTCGGTCCCTGCTGTGATGCACCTGTACTGACCTCGCCTTCTGGATGATAGCGGGGTGAACAGGCAGTGGCTCGAGTGGTTGTTGTCCTTGATGATCTTTATGGCCTTCCTGTGACATTGGGTGGTGTAGGTGTCCTGGAGGGCAGGTAGTTTGCCCCCGGTGATACGTTGTGCAGACCTCACTACCCTCTGGAGAGCCTTACGGTTGTGGGCAGAGCAGTTGCTGTACCAGGCGGTGATACAGCCCGACTGGATGCTCTCGATTGTGCATCTGTAGAAGTTTGAGTGCTTTTGGTGAAGAGACAAATTTCTTCAGCCTCCTGAGGTTGAAGAGGCACTGCTGCGCCTTCTTCACCACGCTGTCTGTGTGGGTGGACCAATTCAGTTTGTCCGTGATGTGTACGCCGAGGAACTTAACTTACTTCCCTCTTCACTACTGTCCTGTCGATGGGGATGGGGGGGTGCTACCTCTGCTGTTTCCTGAAGTCCACGATCATCTCCCTTGTTTTGTTGACCTTGAGTGTGAGGTTATTTTCCTGACACCACACTCCGAGGGCCCTCACCTCCTCCCTGTAGGCTGTCTCGTCATTGTTGGTAATCAAGCCTACCACTGTAGTGCCGTCTGCAAACTTGATGATTGAGTTGGAGGCGTGCATGGCCACGCAGTCATGGGTGAACAGGGAGTACAGGAGAGGGCTCAGAACGCACCCTTGTGGGGCCCCAGTGTTGAGGATCAGCGGGGTCGAGATGTTGTTACCTACCCTCACCACCTGGGGGTGGCCTATCAGGAAGTCCAGTACCCAGTTGCACAGGGCGGGGTCGAGACCCAGGGTCTCGAGCTTAATGATGAGTTTGGAGGGTACTACTACCTCTTGTGTCTGAGCCGTTGAATTGCGACTCTACTTTGTCTCTATACTGACTCTTAACTTGTTTGATTTCCTTGCGGAGGGAATAGCTACACTGTTTGTATTCGGTCATGTTTTCAGTCACCTTGCCCTGGTTAAAAGCAGTGGTTCGTGCTTTCAGTTTCGCACGAATGCTGCCATAAATCCACTGTTTCTGGTTTGGGAATGTTTTAATAGTTGCTTAATAGGTACGACATCGCTGATGCACTTGCTAATAAACTTGCTCACCGAATCAGCGTATTCGTCAATGTTGTTTGATGCAATGCGGAACATATCCCAATCCATGTGATCGAAGCAATCTTGAAGCGTGGAATCAGATTGGTCGACCAGCGTTGAACAGATCTGTGCGCGGGAGCTTCCTGTTTTAGTCTCTGTCTATAGGCTGGGAGCAACAAAATGGAGTCTTGGTCAGCTTTTCCAAAAGGAGGGCGGGGGAGGGCCTTATATGCGTCGCTGAAGTTAGAATAACAATGATCCAGCGTTTTACCAGCCCTGGTAGCACAATCAATATGCTGATAGAATTTAGGGAGTCTTGTTTTCAGATTAGCCTTATTAAAATCCCCAGCTACAATGAATGCAGCCTCGGGATCTGTGGTTTCCAGTTTACATAGTCAAATAAAGTTAGTTCAGGGCCGTCAACGTGTCTGTTTGGGGAGGAATTAATGCGTCTGTGATTATAATCAAAGATAAATATCTTGGTAGATAATGCGGTCAGGTGAACAGAGGGACTTGAGTTCCTGTATGTTGTTATGATCACACCACGTCTCGTTAATCATAAGTCATACCCTCCCGCCCCTCTTCTTGTTTCTGTCGGCGCGATGCGTGAAGAAACCAGCTGGCTCTACTGACTCCGATGGCGTGTCTCGAGTGAGCCATGTTTCCGTGAAGCAAAGAACGTTAGTCTCTTATGTCTCTCTGGAATGCTACCCTTGCTCGGATTTTATCAACCTTGTTGTCAAGAGACTGGACATTGGCGAGTAGTATGCTAGGGAGTGGTGCGCGATGTGCCTGTCTCTGGAGCCTGACCAGAAGACCGCTTCGTCTGCCCCTTTTACAGCAACGTTGTTTTGGTTCATCGGCTGGGATCCGATCCATTGTCCTGGGTGGTGGGCAAGACAAAGGATCCGCTTCGGGAAAGTCGTATTCCTGGTCGTAATGGTGAGTTGACGTTGCTCTTATATACAGTAGTTCCTCCCGACTGTATGTAATACAACCTAAGATTACCTGGAGTACCAATGTATGAAGTAACACAAAAAAAAATATATAATACTGCATAGTTTCCTAGGAACGCGAAGCGAGGTGACCATCTCTGTCTGCGCCTCGCTGTGAGTTAGGTTCACATTAACCACTTTTATTAACCAGTCTATATAAGGTCCCACAGTTGACAGTGCATGTCAGAGCAAAAACCAAGCCGTGAGGTCGAGGGAATTATCCATAGAGCTCCGAGACAGGATTGTGTCAAGGCACAGATCTGGGGAAGGGTACCAAAAAAATGTCTGCAGCATTGAAGATCCTCAAGAACAGAGTAGCCTCCATCATTCTTACATGGAAGACGTTTGAAACCCCAAAGACTCTTCCTAGAGCTGGCCGCCCAGCCAAACTGAGCAATCGGGGGAGAAGGGCCTTGGCCAGGGAGTTGATCAAGAACCAAATTGTCACTCTGACAGAGTTCCTCAGTGGAGATGGGAATACCTTCCAGAAGGACAATCATCTCTGCAGCACTCTACCAAGCAGGCCTTTATGGTAGTGGCCAGACAGAAGCCACTCCTCAGTAAAATGCACATGACAGCCTGCTTGGAGTTTGCCAAAAGGCACCAAAAGACTCTCAGACCATGTGAAACAAGATTCTCTGGTCTGATGAAACCATCCCTACTGTGAAGCATCTGTAGAGATGATTTTCAGCGGCAGGGACTGGAAGACTAGTCAGGATTGAGGCAAGATGAACGGAGCAAAGTACAGAGATCCTTGATGAAACCTGCTCCAGAGTAGAGGTCGACCAATTATGATTTTTCAACGCCGATACCGATTATTGGAGGACCAAAAAGGCCGATACCGGTTAATCGGACGTTTTTTTTGTTGTTGTAATAATGACAATTACAATAATACTGAATTAACACTTATTTTAACTTAATATAAAATATCAATAAAATCAATTTAGCCTCAAATAAATAATGAAACATGTTCAATTTGGTTTAAATAATGCAAAAACAAAGTGTTGGAGAAGAAAGTAATGTGTGCCATGTAAAAAAGCTAACGTTTAGCAAGTTCCTTGAGACATGAGAACATATGAAAGTTGGTGGTTCCTTTTAACGTGAGACTTCAATATTCCAAGGTAAGAGGTTTTAGGTTGTAGTTAATATAGGACTATTTCTCTCTATACCTTTTGAATTTCATATACCTTTGACTATTGGATGTTCTTATAGGCACTATAGTATTGCCAGTGTAACAGTATAGCTTCCGTCCCCCTCCTCCTCGTACATGTACTGTACTAACACACCTTCAGACATTTAAAGGTGTCTTCATCCCCTGACAACACCTGAACAGTCAGTCAGTCACAATAGTGGTCTACCTTTCTTTACTGACTCCGGTATCAGTCATTCTTCCAACTTGTTTAATGAGCCCTATAGGAACACACTCTATGGGTGGCTGCTCCCTATTCCCTTTATAGTGCACTAAATTGGGAATATGGTTCCATTTGGGAAGCAGCCTGTGTCTTTACAGACCCTTTAGACTTGGCTTGGGGAATCTGTCTTACACTACAGATTGCTCCATTAGTTTTTCATTAGCTGCCAGAAATGTCTAGAGATGTTCTCTCTTTCCTTCACCCTTGTGGGGTGTTCCATTTTACCAAGACAAAATATTTCTGAGGAGGACCTCTTTGAGGTCGAGAAGTCATTGTCCTGTGCTGTACTTAAGCTAATTAGCTCAAGTTTCTGACACATTGAAACCTCTTTCAGATACATTGAAGCCTGAAGTGTACACCCGTTCACTCCTTCCCACCAATTGAAAAAGCATTGGATTGGTGGTGGCATGGGATATTTGGAGTTTCCACCATATTTCTTATCCCAGTCTTTTCCTTATATGCCAGTGAAAGAAAGTGCACTATGGGCGGATAAGATAATTGGGAGTTAACCATGATGGTAACATTTTGTGAATCTGATGCCATGTTAGACCTGATACTCAGCAAGGATCTAATATCTATTTCTCCCTTCTTCCGCTCTCCTTCTTAGGAATACATGGAAGACCAGAAATACCGGGATGAGGAGGACCTCCTGGAAAAACTGGATTCTTTTAAAAGTAAGGAATTCTACCAGGAAAGACTTACCCGACCTGGAATATCTGATGTATCACTGTCCTATTTTAGCTCTTAATCACAGAGGAGTGGGAGTGAGTTGCCTGTGGGGGTGTGTACCATATGTCAATGTGTTTGTTTGTGCTGCCATCTCATTACTGTTTAAGTGTCATTACGTGTGTTATTGCATGGTGTTCCGTGCCAGGTCTACTTGGACAGGCAAACTAACAGCATGATAATGTAGTCGGTTATTGCTGATCTTTGTCTTTTGTGTCGGTTTTTTGTGTGTGTTCTGTACTGATTTCTAAGTGGGTTGTGAGGCCCGACCTGTCCCCAGCAGTCCAGGCAGCAGGAATGTGGCTGCTCCACTCCTCTGGTTGTTGTTGTTGTTTTATCCAGGGCTCTGGGGAACATGTGGTTATAGGGAGTAGAATAACAGGACCAGATTAACTATCATACCACAGCATTGAGACCGGGGCTTACCTCAGACTCCCAGATTCCTGCCATATTACGGTCTACATTAACTCTGTGTCGGCGTGCGTGTGTCATCGTTCAAGGGACAGGTATGAGAGTTGCTAGTCAGTGTAGTGTGTGTGTGTGTGGGGTAAGTCCTAAGATGATAAACATGGGAGACCAGACCTAGATAGAGCCCCAATGCTGTATGTCTTTCTCATACTCCACCGTGCAGTGCAGGAAATGGTGTATAAACATGCAGGGTCCCAGGGAGATCCTGAGAGGATGGCTCTCTCCATGCTACAATCTCGTTCTAGTCTCTATGGTATCTCACTGACCCCTGACTTCCTCACCTTTGCCCCCTCGGTTCCTCCTCCCTGCGGATTGCCGCTGTGCTTCAAAGCTTGTTTCCTGTCTCAGTTTAGATCTTATGCTTCTAGATCAGAGCTCTCTCTCAGCCTCTGAGATGTGATTAATAACACAGGAATAATATAGAGCTATCAAAAGCTGTTACAGCAGTTGTTTGGAGGTATTATTTTTTGATAGTGAGAATGAACAAAGAGCAAGGCAGCAGTCAAGAGCACAATACATCATTTAAAAAATAAAAATGACAGGAGGCTTTCCATGTAGCATCCTTCTGTCTCAGCTGAGGCTTCAAACCAACCGCTACCCACGCTCCAGGGGTTGATGTCTCTCACACAAATATATCTGTCAGAACAAACTCCTGACCATGGAGAGAAGAAAGGGAGGGAAAGAGGTGAGAAAGGGGTGGGGAAGAAAGCGAGACAATGTGTGATTGTCAGTCCTTGCCCTTAAGCACACAGCCAAGCCCGAAAAGGTGAATAGGGGGAGTGGGAAGTCCTCAGAGAGGATAAGCTACTTCACTCACCTTTTGGAACATGAGAACATTGAGGAATGTAGGAGAAGAGGAAGAATATACTTGTTTAGTTTAGACTATCTGTGTGTGGATGGATGATTTACAGAGGGCTTTAGGACGAGGCCCACTCACAGAGCAGTGTTTAGGTGGGAGGCTGGAACTGGAGGGGCCCTCTCCTCAGAAGTTACGTACAGGGTCAGCATTGTCCCCCTACTACTTACTGATAAAGTATCAGGCTACTTTATGAAGGATCTGACCTACACTCACCAGACAGTTTATTAGGTACACCACCCCGTTCCCAAAAAATTGATCGCTCCTACAGACAGTGAGTCACTTACTTGGTCGTGGCTTGCTTTATAAAGCAGGCAGACGAGCATCAAGGTATTCAGTTACTGTTCGATTGAACGTTAGAATGAACAAAATCGTCCTAATCGACTTTGAGCGTGGTAGGATTGTCGGTGCCAGGCGCACCAGATCCAGTATCTCAGAAACAGCCGTCCTCCAGGGATTTTCACGTAGAGGCCTTCACAGCCCCAAAATTTGGACCCGTTCCAAAATGGACTTGGGGCTTTCCCATCTGGACCTGATTATTTATGTATGTACTGTGTGTGTGTGTGTGTATGAATGATCAGTTCCGAACAGACCCGAGGACAACTCGAACCATTCTGTGTAGACCTGGTCAGATGCAAACCCCTTCCGATCAGGGTGAGAAGCAGCAGAAAAGTCCATTTTTAAGCTACTTTATTAACCAGAGCTGATAAAGCGCGAGGGAAAGGAGGTAGAGCGGTGACCCTCTCTAGCAGGGGTCATGCTGTCTGTGTAGGCTACTCTGAGTGACACAGGGAGGAGGGAGGGAGAGATGGCAACCAACCAAGCTGACTCCCGCTATAGTAGACTAATCGCTGCCATACCTCGGGTTATTTATCATCCAATATGATTGTGTAGTACCTGTCTTGACTGCATTAAACCGGGATACTTCGGAATTTTGGCAATGAGGACCTTTGTCTACTTCCCCAGAGTCAGATTAACTATTGGATACCATTTGTATATCTCTGTCCAGTATGAAGGAAGTTAGAGGTTGTTTTGCGAGCCAATGCTAACTAGTGTCAGAGCAATGACTGGAAGTCAATGGGTATCTGCTAGCATGTACCCATGGACTTCCAGTCATTGCGCTAATGCTAGTTAGCAATTACGCTAGCGCTGTTTAGCAACTTCCTTCAAACTGCATGTAGAGACATAAAAATGGTATCTACAAGTTCATCTTACTCTGGGGAACTAGATAAAGGACCTCATTGCCAATCCCCTTAGCATCCCTTTAAGCTAGCTAGCTAATTGAGGCTGCATGCACTTTCTCATCATTTTTTAAATGTATTATATGTTTTTGCTTTGTCATGTGTGAAAATTGATGAAAATAATATATTTAATTTTCTAGAATAAGGCGCGTGATGAAGGGTGGTGGTGTGTTTGAGAATGTGTGTTGTCTGATGTCTCTGTTTGTGTCTCTGGAGGGTATGAGGAGTGTTACATTGATTCACCACACTCTGCTGTGTGTTTGTTTTGCAGACAAATATGCAGAATTTGACCTGAACGACCAGGGAGAGATTGGTAAGTAGCAAGCAGCCAGGTGCTCAGCAGCTCAACAACTTCAGTCATAATAATAAGGATAATTGACCTGTGTGAGAGATATCACTGAGCAGTAGTTCCCTCTAAGCTGTGCGCAGTAGCCCAGACTGCAGTACAGAAATATCAGTCCACAGAGAGAAACATTTTTTTATTTTACCTTTCTGTAACTAGGCAAGTCAGTTAAGAACAAATTCTTATTTTCAATGACGGCCTAGGACAGATTTGTACCTTGTCAGCTCGGGGATTTGAACTTGCAACCTTTCGGTTACTAGTCCAGCGCTCTAACCACTAGGCTACCCTGCCGCCCCATGAGATTGAACTTCACTCAACTTTCTAGAGTAGTGGTCACCGAGGCCGTCAGACTGTTAAACAGCCATCAATAACATAGAGAGACTGCTGCCAACATACAGACTACAATCACTGGCCACTTTTAATGAATTGATTTAATAAAGGTATCACTTTAAATATGCCACTTTAATAATGTTTACATATCCTATATTACTCATCTCATATGTATACACAAGTATTTATACCATTTATTGCATCTTGCCTATGCCGCATGGCCATCGTGCATCCATATGTTTATATGTACATATTCTGATTCCATCCCTTTACATTTTGTGTATAAGGTAGTCGTTGTGAATTTGTTAGATATTACCGCAATGTCGGAACTAGAAGCATAATAATTTCACTACACTCGCATTAACATCTGCTAACCATGTGTATGTGACCAATAAAATTTGATTTGATCGACTGGTCGATCTCCGGCGTTCTTAGTCAATCGCCAAATATTTCTGTAAAAAACCCAATGATAAAGCCTTGTTCTTATTTTTTTACACTTTTCATTTTTTAGTTTCGGGCTGTTGGCAGTAGATGCACCTGATTTCACCTGCCCTGCGTGCCGGGTAGGGAAATACATTTCATGTGTGTGAGGGTACAAACACTGCTTTCCCCGTGTGCCTAGAGAGCAAATCAAGTTCAATATAGGCCTACTGCTGGCCAATCAGAAGGCTCAGAATACTGTCTGCAGTAACATAGCAGGCATAAAATAAAGCTACAGCAGGCCTTGAGAGAGTTGTGACACGGTCTGAGAGTCGTTGAGGCGTCACTACAGACCCAGGTTCGATCCCAGGCTGTGTCACAACCAGCCGTGACTGTGAGTCCCATAGGGCGGCGCATAATTGACCCAGCGTTGACCGGGGGGGGGGGGGGCTTTACTAGGCTCATCGCACTCGAGCGACTCGACCTTGTGGCGGGTTAAGCAGACGGGTGTGAAGTAGCAAGGTTAGCAAGGTTTGGCGGATCATGTTTTGGAGGACACATGGCTCAACCTTCGCCTCTCCCGAGCCCGTTGGGTTGTTGCAGCGATGAGACAAGATTCACAATTGGATATCACGAAAAAGGTTAAAAATAAATAAATAAAGCTACAGCAATGTTGATACTTTGAGATTTCAATTTTTTTTTAAACCATTACTAGAGAGACTGTCAACAGATACAGCGAAGGGCAGCTGTTTTTATGAGTGAGTTAATCTTTAAGTTCTTACTCAGCACTGTGAACTTTGTATTCAACACTTTTATAAGCCATAAAATGTGCCTTCTTCCTATTTCCACTCAGCGCTTCAACAAGCAGTGCAGCAGTAAGGAATGAGTAGGAAAGTGTATTTATAGGCCTGTGTTAGCAGCTTGGGTCTTTTTTAATATCGTGATATATTTCACTTTCTCTGTTCATAGGATTAACAACATGAATTTGTGCATGAGGCAGAAATAATGCGGGACGACTCTATTTTCCCTATCAGCTGGAAGACGGTGTCCATCTTTGGTCAGTATCAGTGGATGAAAGGGAGAGCGGAGGGATGTTGAGGCGGACCCTTAGTCTGCTGCTCTCTCCCTCCGCTGAGACTGACCATCAGATGCAGTCACCATCTGCCTAGTAAAATAAAAAGCAAATTATTTAAATGTATGCTCACTCAGGTGTGCCTCACAAATAATTCAACAACAGATCTATTACCGGTGTGATCATATAGCCTTCCTCAAATGTTAAAATATAATTTAAGAAAATGTCCCGAACAGCAATGTATCGGCAGGGCAATTCAAGCAAAGCCAATATGCAGTGATAATGTATTGGGCTTACTGCAGAAACCTCATTGCTACAGTACTGTTTTTAATTGGTTAATATTACATCATTTTACAGGGTTTTTTTGTCATGTATCTGAGCGGTAAGTCTCGGCTTGCGTTTTGACTCCGTGATCTTGACAGCGACCACTTCTATAGTTTTCCCTGTTATCACTATCAACGTTTCCCTTTACTGTGGCAATTGTAATCAAATCAACGCAATATTAGCCACTTTCAATGCAACTTACCAAAACAAACTATGTAAGAGATTTTGTTGTAGGCAGAATGCATTGGAGTAGGATTCTATTGCATTGTCACGTAATACTCAGCCCCTACTCTATCTACACAGACTGGTTGGGCATAAACAATGAGCTACAGTAGGCCTATATGTATCTGTGCCATTTACTTTGAACTGGACGGTTTACAGCATGAGCGGTCGTAAATAAATGTGCTTGTTTTGAGATCAAAGCGAGAGCTGCATGTAGCCATACATGCACATGTTGCTCATATCCTTTGCTAGGTAGTGAGTTATTAGCCAGTTAAATCATTTTATAGTCAGGATTGCTTCCTACAAGAGCACCAAACGTGTGCATTTCTAAGCATCTTTGAAAAGCGAGTCCGGTAAAGAGCTTCTTTTTTTTTTACTTAAAGGGAGGTTTTGTATTTTGAGACTAGCTTTAATAAGTAGCCAATAGGCAGAGGGTAGCATAATTTGTCTGATTTTCTAATAATGGTAGGGGAATAACAATGTTTTTTATTTTGTAAAGTGGTTTCTTGCATCAAACACATTTTCAGTCACCTCCTTGTCTGAAGGACAAGAGGATAAATGTATTAATGTCAAGCCCTGTATGTTTTTTTTCAAAAGTCTCATGGAATGTTGGACTACATTGAACACCACACATTGGCTGCTACTGTAGGCTGAATGCTAGAACAGCTATTTCTATGTTAAAATGTTATTGGATGCATTTTCTCCATAGTTTTTTATGGTAGGCCACTCTGGTAGGCCTACATTATGATAAAGTAGCCTACTTGGCCACTGTTAAAACTGTAACTTAAAGTGGTACAACCTCAGTGTTCACAGTATACGTGCACTGGAAGTTGCACAGAAATTCTACGACGTTCAAGTTTGCGCTCAGCAGACCTGAAGTTTGCTCAGTGCAGGGAAAAAATATGAGGGAACATTGGTTAATACCTCAGTGTGTTGTCTGTATTGGATGAACTAGATGTCTGTAAGGGGTTTATTAGTCATGATTGTGTCCCACTAGAAAGGTGATACTGTAGTTGACCTACTGGCCTTGAAAACAGGTGTCAGGCAAGCACATTTGGCTGCTTGCGTATGTGTGTTTGCCAGGTGTTGTGTGTGTCATTCTCGTTTGTGTGTTAACCATTCTCCTGTGCTTTCCTCCAGATATGATGGGTCTGAAGAGGATGATGGAGAAGCTGGGTGTTCCTAAGACCCACCTGGAGATGAAGAAGATGATCTCTGAGGTGACCGAAGGTATCAGCGACAGCATCAACTACAGAGACTTCGTCAAGATGATGCTGGGCAAGCGCTCGGCCGTTCTCAAACTGTGAGTGTTTGTGGTGTGTGTCTGTTGTGGTGTGTCTGTTGTGGTGTGTCTGTTGTGGTGTGTGTCTGTTGTGGTGTGTGTCTGTTGTGGTGTGTGTGTGTGTCGCCGACATATGTGCTTTGTATTGCGTCATGTTTCGTTGGCATCTGTTTTTCTTCCTTGTGGGTGTGTGAGTGACCACGTGCATTGTTGCCTACAATATGTCTCGGTTGATGTTCTTTGTATTTCGGCGTGTGTGTCATGATACCAGAACTTTGACTTCAATACCGAAACCATGTTTAGTATCACAATACTCGATACCATCACGATACTCGATACCAAAACGATACCACCAAATAAAAGAAGGCATATTAGCCTAAGTCACACAATGGCACTTGATCCAAAGAGAGAAACTCAGCTACTGCTCTGTTCAATCGTTGGGCATCTTGAGTTCAATATCATTACATTTAAACATTATGTGCTTTTAGAGACAGCCGTGTATGCATTAATGAATCAATCACAGTCAATTTGACCAATCTAACTGCAAAAACAACAATGGCAATAATTTACTTGAACTGTAAATCTCTATTGATAAACTGTGTAAATCAAAATGTAGCCTAGGTCTATTCACAATACACGTGAATGCGTATTATTCAATAGGAGTGTGTGCATGCATTGAGTTATTGAGCTTGTTTTAGCTGATTTCATTGATCAACAGATTACAAACAATCCCTTCCATTTAGGACTTATTTTATTGGCAGCTGCTAGGAGAACAGTTTACTGTACTGATCAACAACCTTTGCATAGAAGTGTGCTCTGTCTCTTTTAGCTCCTTAGACTCGTGTGAATTGGCTTTTATGGATAGGGCTAAATTGATATGTTTCTTGTGGAATAAATATGCCTTGAGCAAGGCACTTAAACCTAATTGCTCCTCTAAGTCGGTCTGGATAAGAGTGTCTGCTAAATGACTAAAATGTGAAATGAAAGCATATGCATAACCATGGTAGGAATTTAAAGGGAACAGTTTGGATATTATGGGAAAAGTATTTGACTAAAGGTGAGGACACAACAGTTCACCTAACACAAGACTGAATCCAAACATGACACTGTTGATTTTACGTGCATTATCATTTACTGTACTTTTCGCCACATTTGCTGACAACGTAATCTGAAAATATCTGAATGCATTCAGTAACATGATAAGATTGTTGGAAATGTGGGGTAGGTGCAACATAAGACAAACTTACATGTGTTTGAGTGCGAGGTCTAACTGGTGTTTCCAAGTGACACATCTCTCCAAAGTGTACACAGTTCCTAAGTCATTTCAATGCACTTTTATTTATTTATTTTATTATTTATTTAACCAGGAAGTTTGACTCAAGAGTTTTCAACTATACGTGGCTTTATTTTTAATTTTTTTGCTTTCCTAGCTGTGCTTTTGAAGAACTAGAGCAAGCACATGTAGTTGTTTTGTTTGGAACACAGCCCTGCATGTCTGCCTTTACACAATTACTTCTGTTTACGCAATCCAAAAACGGGCCATTATATATCACAATCTGGGTCAGGTGGGCATAATTTGAAAGCTTGTTCTATTGCCAACATGACTAGCTAAATTATTGAATACAATCTTAGTGTTAGGCTTTCACACGGCATTTCAGAGAGACAGATTGTAATTTTGGTGTACATAGAATGGAGTCATGAGTGCATTCAGATGCGTGGTCTCTGTCAAATTTTCTTCACAATACAACAAATTGGCTTTTTCTTTTCAGGGTATAACGCCATGTCATCTTCTAACTGTACATTCAACGTATTTATCGTAAACATTTAGTTTTATGATATGGAAATGTGAAGTGCACATTTGGACTCATGTGTCTTTGGCTTCCTTGTATGACATCAAAACGGTATTTATTATAATCCTCAATGTCTTTCAAAATACATTGAGCCTTTGTAATTTACAGCATTTACCTCACTCGGACAATAAAACATTTGCAGAAGTCAGGGTTTTTCTGCCATTGTAATCGATTAATATATTATGATAACATGTTTTCTACATTTTTGGGATGGGAAAAATGCATGAAGTATAAACTTAAATGACTAAAACAGATATAAAGTATGTAAAAAAGAGAATGGATCTATTTTTTTATAATATAATCTTAGAGAACTAACAATCACCAAAATAAAAGCTAGACAGTCAGGGAGAATTTAACATTTAAAAAAAACAATGGATTTAGCAGAATTAATTTTGTTATGTTTGAGCAGACGAACACAGCATTATCCATAACAGAATATGTAGAATTGCAGGAAATTAGCTTTAAAACTGCAACATTTTCTCTGCTCCATGGAGAAATTTGTAGAATTGTAGAAAATTGCTTTAAAATGTAAAACTTTATCTACAGTGCCAAGATTGGGGGCCTCCTAAAATGTAGCTGCGCCGACAGCCAACCGCACTCATTGCCATGCCATCTGCCACGTCCACCACCTACATTTATTCATTATATTATTATTATTAACTATTCAGACCCTTTACTCAGTACTTTGTTGAAGCACCTTTGGCAGCAATTACAGCCTTGGGTATGAAGCTACAAGCTTGGCACACCTGTATTTGGGAATTTCTCCCATATTTCTCTGCAGATCCTCTCAAGCACTGTTAGGTTGGATGGGGAGCTTCGATGCTCAGCTATTTTCAGGTCTCTCTCTCTCTCGATGTTCGATCGGGTTTAAGTCCGGGCTCTGGCTGGGCCACTCAAGGACATTCAGAGACTTGTCCCGAAGCCACCCCTGCATTGTCTTGGCTGTGTGCTTAGTGTCGTTGTCCTGTTGGAACGTGAACCTTCGCCCCAGTCAGGTCCTGAGCGCTCTGGAGCAGGTTTTCATTAAGGATCTCTCTGTACTTTGCTCAGTTCATCTTTCCCTCGACTAGTCTCCCAGTCCTTACTGCTGAAAAACATTCCCACAGCATGATGCTGCCATCCATGCTTCACCGTAGGGATGGTATTGGCCAGGTGATAGGAGGTGCCTACTTTCCTCCAGACTTGCCGCTTGGCATTCAGGCCAAAGAGTTGAATCTTGGTTTCATCAGACCAGAGAATCTTGTTTCACATGGTCTGAGAGTCTTTAGGTGCCTTTTGGCAAACTCCAAGCAGGCTGTAATGTGCCTTTTTACTGAGGAGTGGCTTCTGTCTGGCCACTCTACCATAAAGGCCTGATTTGGTGGAGTGCTTCAGCATCCTCTACTGAAGGGGACTAAACAGATGTTGACCTTGAATCTCGCTCTCTCTCATGCGATGTGCAGTTGTCCACCTTCCTCTCCATTAAGAGTGAATTAGATAGGGCCTCATTCACTGCCCTAAGAGAGAGAAAAGACCAATGTTGCTAAACTCTATTCTCTTAGTGATTTGAGAAAAGCACCCCACCCTTCTCAAAAACCTTTCTCCCGCTCCAGCATTTAATGCATGCATCTGATTGGACATTGTCCAAGTTAGCCACAGCGATCTACAACATCTCTTGTTTTATTATATTATGTAGTTTCTCCTGGGACTGAGAGAGAGATCGGAAAGCTGAGAGAGTGAGTGAGGGATTTGTGGGCAGAAAACAGAAGTTATTATATAGTTAGTAAACTGTTATTCACAGATTGTTTGTTTTTTCCCCAGGCCTATTTTCCAAGTCCAGTCCTATTGTTTCTTGGGTTGGCCGTTTGAGTGCCAGAGTAAACTGACCACACATTAGGCCTCACACGTACGGACACAGACACACAACATATTATTTATATCCTGTAGTTAGTTACACAGACATTAACATAAATGTTTCTCACATTTTGGTTTACATTCCAAGTGTATTTCGACACCCAGGTGAGAAATAGCACAAGCGGTGAAATCCCTGTCCGGCCAAACCCTCCCCTAACCCGGACGACGCTGGGCCAATTGTGCACCGCCCCATGGGTCTCCCGGTCGTGGCCGGCTGCGACAGAGCCTGGAATCGAACCAGGATCTCTAGTGGCACAGCGATGCAGTGCCGTAGAACACTGCATCACTCGGCATGTAAAAAGTGTCATGCTTTGCAAGAAGGATGATTTCCTTAATAATCCTGTTTACATGGACACATCTGAAATCAAGCTACTGATGGGACTTTTGATAAATGCAGAAAATCACCAATTAAAACGAACGTTCTACCACTGTGTCCATGGTATTTTTGCGAATACTATTTAATTCGGAGTTCGGACTTATAAAGTTTATGTGAAAACTATAAGATGCATATTTTCAGTTTTTCCAAACACACTTCACTGGCGCTAAAGAGGGAGGCTCGCTGGGCTGGTGCTGACACATGCGCAGATCAAATACACAGCTGGAAATGCTGTTTAAGGTACACACGTGTCCTAATCATTTTAATGGTTGCTCAGAAAACCAGGTGTTTTAATTGACGTATGCTTACTTTGATTTTTAACTACACACCAATTAAGATAAGCAGAGTAAGGTGTTTACGAGACTATTGCATAATCTGCCTATTGCCATAATCAGTTTAATATCGAATTTTTACTGCGCATGTAAGCATACTCATTGACAGAGGAAGATACAGACAAGACTGGTGAAACATTCCTCTTCACAGCACCAGAGGACAATGATGTATCTATTCTGTTTACTTCTAACTTGAAGATCAAGGGATTATCTGAAGAATATTGATAGCAAGGTATTTGTCCATATCAGTTAACTAGTGATTATTACCATAGCATTGTGTAGTTATCCTAGTTATTATGGATAAAAGGTTAGATCTATAGTGGTTGATCATGGAGTAAGTAGTTGATCGGTAACTGTGTATGGTTCTGTGTTGTCCTCAGACTGAATCTTAGTTCAGGTCAGTGTGATAGGCTTTCCAGGGTTATCGTGTGAACCACCACACAGTGAGATGAGGAATCCCTCTTTCCTCATGGAGCCCCGCCAGCCAATTAGATAATCCCGGCTATATTAGTGGAACCGGTGTGGCTGTGCCTGACAACTGAGGCTGCTTTGTCAGAAGGGAATTTAGAGGCATAGTGGGTGTTCACGAGAGGGTCGGCCTGAGCAAGGCTTTGCAGAATGACTTATCTACAATACAAATCTTACATCCCAAATCACTACTCATTACATAATTTAAGATGAGCAATCCCCTCAAACACACTGATCCAGTAGCCACCGTCAGGCAGATACAGCTGGAGGTAGCTGATTGAGCCATCCACTGAAACCCTGGGTAACATAGTCAGGAAGAGAATGGTTGCCAGGGAGCCGTGAACCAGCATTCAGGTTGCCGTGGCAGCGGTTTGGTCTCCATAGGGATCAGCGCACATTATGAGCTTATAGGAGCTTTGCTGAGGTTAACCAAAAAAGGAATGTAAAGATGCCTGCTCGCCCTGAATAGAACCTGTTAGCTCTCTCTCTCATTTTCTGTGTGCATCTCTCCCTT
Source organism: Oncorhynchus mykiss (assembly GCF_013265735.2). Taxonomy (NCBI): domain Eukaryota; kingdom Metazoa; phylum Chordata; class Actinopteri; order Salmoniformes; family Salmonidae; genus Oncorhynchus; species Oncorhynchus mykiss. The sequence continues at coordinate 19,591,535 of NC_048569.1, read as the reverse complement.
GCTCTCTCCCTCCCTGGCTCCCTCCTTCATTCTCTCAAGGCCTTTCATGGTCTCAATCTTTTTTGGGATTTGGACTCCTGCCTCTCATATTCCCCTATTATTTATCTTTCTGTTTTGTGCCTCATCCCTCTCTTTCTACTCTATTTAGATCAGTGTGTCAGGTTGGTGACATAAGCCCCTTGTTAAACTCAGCAGGGTGTCCTGTTCTGATCGCCTTCTCTGACCTGGCCGCTCGTTAGGGACTGTGTCGTTAGTGTCCAAATAGTGTCCAAATACCCATACTAGTGTACTACATACTTAAACTGAATACTAATTTCTGCGTTTGAGCTACCACTCGTCTTTTCCGACTCAGGTGTTTGACAACAGCTGATAATCAGATAAATTGAAGCCCTGTACCAAAATGAACGAATGGCGGGAGTCAACGCAATCGTGCATTAGATGACCTATTCGGAGTACAAATTTAGAAATTTCACATACTATAAAACATATGCCACTAGTATGGGTATTCGGCCATGGCCACTGTCTTCGTTAGTGTGGGACACTGAGTGGACACTGCAAGGCAACCACCTTAAATCCTGCCCAGCTCTCAGCTCCCATGCACCGTGAAGTGAATAGAGGCAGTCTAGGCAGGGTTGCCAACCATGTTCCCCAAACCCCATCCCTCGGTGCATGGCCCAAATCCTGCTATGGCCTATATGCATACACAGGCATATGTTCACTTGCTCTCTCTCTCTTTCTCTCACTCACTCGTGCGCGCACACATACACACTTTCCCAACGCCACATTTCCAGTAACCCTTCAAGCTAACTGTAAACCTAGATCTAAAAGTGCTTAGTGTGTTTGTCTGGGAATGTATGTTTCATGCTTGTGTGAGTGTGCTGCTTAAAAACACCCTCTACTCTCTGTCCTACAGTTGGACACCCCCATTGACAATGTTGTGCAATGTACTTTTAGAAAAGCACCTACCCTTAGCTCTGGGAGAATGAGTTTGTTTTGCAGTCTGCCACTGACCTCTCTCTCTCTCTCTCTCTCTCTGTCTCACTCTCTCACTCACTCACACTCTCTCTCTCTCTCTCTCTCTCTCTCTCTCACTCTTTTTTTTCTGCAGGGTGATGATTTTCGAGGACAAGGCTAACGGGGCCATCTGTAAGCCTGATGGTCCTCCACCCAAACGGGACATAGCCAGCCTGCCATAGACCCAGGACATCCTGAGCCTCTAGACTATATCACCATTCTAGGACCCTATCAGGGCCCCTGCCCTCAGCCAGGGACGTGTACATAGCCTTATCAACTCCCCACCTCAGGATGTGCACACGTCCCAGAAGGGGGGGGGGGGGGGGTTCTCCTCCTCTGTTCAAAACATGTGGGGAGATAAAAGAGAGAAGGAAAAAATATATATATATATATATATTTGCTGTGAAGACAAGGCAGATTAACTTTTTTAAGACCAGTACATACATGTGTATATCGATGATGAGAAAATAAGTATTTTTAATTAGTGTGAGCACTCGAAACCCCTTGGCGATAACCGTGTAATTTGAGTCGTTTTGTGAATATGAGCAATGTGTTGTTTGCTGGGATCAAACTAACAGAGGTGACAATTTTGTGATATCCTCAGTATGTACAGTGGGGCAAAACAGTATTTAGTCAGCCACCAATGGTGCAAGTTCTCCGACTTAAAAAGATGAGAGGCCTGTAATTGTCATCATAGGTACACTTCAACTATGACAGACAATATGAGAAAAAAAATCCAGAAAATCACATTGTAGGATTTTTAATGAATTTATTTGCACATTATGGTGGAAAATAAGTATTTGGTCAATAACAAAAGTTTATCTCAATACTTTGTTATATACCCTTTGTTGGCAATGACAGAGGTCAAATGTTTTCGGTAAGTCTTCACAAGGTTTTCACACACAGTTGCTGGTATTTTGGCCCATTCCTCCATGCAGATCTCCTTTAGAGCAGTGATGTTTTGGGGCTGTTGCTGGGCAACACAGACTTTCAACTCCCTGCAAATATTTTCTATGGGGTTGAGATCTGGAGACTGGCTAGGCCACTCCAGGACCTTGAAATGCTTCTTACGAAGCCACTCCTTTGTTGCCCGGGCGGTGTGTTTGGGATCATTGTCATGCTGAAAGACCCAGCCACGTTTAATCTTCAATGCCCTTGCTGATGGAAGGAGGTTTTCACTCAAAATCTCACGATGCATGGCCCCATTCATTCTTTCCTTTACACGGATCAGTCGTCCTGGTCCCTTTGCAGAAAAACAGCCCCAAAGCATGATGTTTCCACCCCCATGCTTCACAGTAGGTATGGTGTTCTTTGGATGCAACTCAGCATTCTTTACCAAAAAGTTATATTTTGGTTTCATCTGACCATATGACATTCTCCCAATCTTCTTCATCCAAATGCTCGCTAGCAAACTTCAGACGGGCCTGGACATGTACTGGCTTAAGCAGGGGGACACGTCTGGCACTGCAGGATTTGAGTCCCTGGCGGCGTAGTGTGTTACTGATGGTAGGCTTTATTACTTTGGTCCCAGCTCTCTGCAGGTCATTCACTAGGTCCCCCCGTGTGGTTCTGGGAGTTTTGCTCACCGTTCTTGTGATCATTTTGACCCCACGGGGTGAGATCTTGTGTGGAGCCCCAGATCGAGGGAGATTATCAGTGGTCTTGTATGTCTTCCATTTCCTAATAATTGCTCCCACAGTTGATTTCTTCAAACCAAGCTGCTTACCTATTGCAGATTCAGTCTTCCCAGCCTGGTGCAAGTCTTCAATTTTGTTTCTGGTGTCCTTTGACAGCTCTTTGGTCTTGGCCATAGTGGAGTTTGGAGTGTGACTGTTTGAAGTTGTGGACAGGTGTCTTTTATACTGATAACAATTTCAAACAGGTGCCATTAATACAGGTAACAAGTGGAGGACAGAGGAGCCTTTTAAAGAAGAAGTTACAGGTCTGTGAGAGCCAGAAATCTTGCTTGTTTGTAGGTGACCAAATACTTATTTTCCACCATAATTTGCAAATAAATTCATTAAAAATCCTACAATGTGATTTTCTGGATTTGTTTTTTTTTTTCCTCATTTTGTCTGTCATAGTTGAAGTGTACCTATGGTGAAAATTACAAGCCTCTCATCTTTTTAAGTGGGAGAACTTGCGCAATTGGTGGCTGACTAAATACTTTTTTGCCCCACTATGTGTAATGTGTTGATGCAAAGATTGTGTGTCAACAACTCATCTGTTATGAAGCGGTCTGCGTGTCTGGATACTAGTGAATTTATCAGTGGTCCTGTTTTATCATGATTTCAATATAGTATTAATTGTTTTACAGATGTAATCAATTCGGTATAGTTGTAGTCAGTGATGCAGTGTAGGGTAAACGCCATTTACACAACTTTTGCAAAAAAATTAAAGGAATAGGAAGCACTACTTTTTTCACTGTGACCGGCAATAAGTTTACACACCTATTTATTTTTTTACTGGTTGTGTTTAGAGGGTTTGTAAGGGAAAATTGCTTGAACAGTTATTAGGGAAACTAACCCAAGTCATTCAGATATTATTTTACCTCTCCCTCATTTTACTCCCCCCACCAAATGATCTAGTTCCTCTTTTAGATTTGATATTTTTAATCGTGTGAAAGTACCATGCTGGTTATGAAGCACAAGGAATAAAAAGAGCACTGTTTTTGGAAAACCTTTCATATACAGTTGTCAAGATCATCCCACATGATGGATTGTTGCCATGCTGCAGACTCTGCTTGGTCATTGTCTCACTATATGTCAGGGGTGACAGATTATGGCCCTACCCCATTCTTCCAGACTAGAGGTGGGTTACTGTAGTTGGGATTAGGGTGGGGTCGGTGGGGCGATAGATTAAGAGTCAGAGTATCACTAGATCCGGTGTTGTAGATTGACACTGGCTTCCTCAACCTAAAGGAGCAGGATGGATGGGGTCGGTGGAGTCAAGTTTAGTAGCACTTCACGTGGATTTATGGAAGATTAGTTTTAAGGCACAGGCACACTGAAGATTCTCAGCATGTTATGATGAAAACACATTCTTTCCAAGTGCCTAAAGTAATGTTGAGAGAAGAGTAGAGGAAGTTAGTGTTACGCTCTATTCTCCCTCCTGAGCTGTATTTGGGAAAATAGTTTTGAAGGTGTTTATTCATGTGTATGTTAGGGTTAGGTGTTCCTTTTTTGGTAATGTTCCCCTAGGTCTACGCTGTCTCAGGTACTGCTTTGAATGACTGGATCTCCGAATACATATACAGTACATCTATGAAGTGATGTTAGATATGCAGTTCAATCATTCCAGTTTCCCAAATGTCCCCGTCTGACTATCCTAGTCTTCATAGTGGTACTCTTCTCATTTCTATCTTGTCTGTAATGTTCTGAACCTGTCCCATTTCAAGTTGTGTTATCCCCGTCTTGCCATGTTTTACTATAATCTTATTTTCTCGTCTTTCATCTCATTCTGTTCTTCGTCATTCCCCCTATCAGTTTGGGTTCATTTGTTTGTCCCATAAATTCTCCAGTTTCTGTGCCTCACTGTTGCTCTTTTATTCTTAATTTTTTTTCTCACGCTTAACATGGAATATAATAGTAAGAGTAGTTTAATGTGTTAGCTTTACATGTTTTTGAATATGTCAGTTATGTACTTTTATTCCCAGTGTGTTGGGTGGTGGTCTTTTTAATGTTCTTTTCTTATGACCACCAATATGATGCACTTTTTTCCTTATTTTTGCCAAAACCAAAGCAATTAAAGTTATTTGTTACACTGGCATATTTGTTCTTGGGTGGTTTGTTGTATGAATAATTCCACTATTGTAGGAAATATTCCCATCAAACACTGAAACCATCTTACCAGTTTTTCCTGTACTGTTTTTAGATTGAAGGGTATAGAGGTTTGATGCTGTAACTTTTAGGAATAGACAGTGTCATGACGTTGACCTCTGGGTATAGCAAGCCCCATCCCCGTCTCCCTGCCTCCCCCTTTCCTCCTTCAACTAGGTTGCTGTGGTCAGAGACGTCGTAAATTCCTGAGGATCTCCTCATGGACACACAGTATAGAGAGAGTACATTTTCATAGAGGACAAAGGAAATCCTTCCACCTCACAGAACTTGAGGTACGAACAAATTTCATGTTCCGGAGAAAGTATAAAAAATCGGTGAAGAATCCAGCTACGAACTGGTCTGTTTGTCACAACTTGGGGAAGCTCATGGGAGACAAGTGTGGCCACATTACAATAATGCTGTTTATATAATAGCCTCAGATATGAGGTTTACATCGAATTTTTGTATAAGATGAATGAGGGAGTATGATACCGTTTGTATAATTGTGTAATATGATTTTGGACTGTTTAATGAATAAAAATACAATTCCCTTTTGATTTGAACTAAATCAGAGGACCGCCCCTGAGCCCAGTTAGGGTCAGGCCTCCTGGGACAGCCCTTTTTTGGCCCTTCCGAATAAAACCCCCACTCGGGTTTTCAATCAGCAGACCAAGCTTACCTCAATTACGAGATGGCTAAAGGTTGCAGACCATGATTCTCTCAATCAAGGGAGGACAAAAGGTTGCAGACCGTTGCTGAATCTTTTAACCATACCACGTGGTTAAACTCTTAGACTATCGATACCGACAGAATAAGAACAAGTCTTTGATATTAATTACTAGTCTGCAGCTAGGAATTTGGTATCATTGAACGGGAAGAACGACAACCGCCGAAACATCCACTCTATAACGAAATGAATGAATGTCGCTGAACTATCCACTATAACCACCAGAAGGAGAGTGACGGACAAACAAACTTTTCACTAGCGATCAAGACGACACACTGCGCGTAAATATATATATATTGATTGCAATTGTTCCCGAATGAGTGAGCGTTCATGTGCAAGGGATTAGCATTTCAATTGTTATAATTATCACTGTAGTGACGTCTTAGTCGACCCCCACTTCCCCTTTTGTCTAACAAACCGCCATACCGGTTTAGCCCACTAGGGCACATTCCCCTATCATTTCTTGAAACCACATTTACCTTGTTTGTTTATGCATTTCTGTGAATTACTTAGTTAGTAATAAATAAATTATTTAAGACAATTGATGTATGGATGACTCATAGTGAAGACTCGGTTTGTGCAGATAACTAACAATTTACGATGTTTGGAATGAAACTAACGTGAGGTAAAGTAAATAATTCATTAATTCGAAGACTAATTGATCAGATAAAATATCTGAAAAGTTATTTTAGGAAATTATAACTTTAATCTGAATATTTTTCCTTGGTGCTCCGACTTCCTAGTTAATTACATTTACATGATTAATCTGTTGATCGCGTAATACTAATTACAGTTTATCAAAGATTCTCTATGTCTTCAGTTTAATGATAGTAAAGCCACGACAACAGGATTCCCTTATGTGTTTAATTAACATAAACATAATGGACATGGATTTGGTTATTGTAAGTCTAAAACATGTTTTAATGCATTTTTATTTAGTTTTAATCCTATTTATAGTTACTGTAGCCCCAGAGTATGACTGTTACAGTAATTTACGTAGAGAAATAATAACAGGCACTGTAAAATGGTTCTATCAGTGCTTGACTTGGCCCGGAGCTGTCCGGAGCGCCATACCTGCACTACATGTTTTTGGGGAATTGTGTACCGGCTCCTCTATAAAAACAAAGCAGCCTATAGCCGGCCCAAATTCACACACTGACGCAAAGTTTATTTGCCTCTAGTCTGTAAATCTGTGTGACTGTAGGTTTGTTCGAGATTGTGCAGATTTAAAATTTGAAAATGTCAAATTAGGGTTTGTAAAGTCATGGAAATGAGTTGCATAATTGTTTTATATTTATTTATTTATTTTTTTAGGGGATGGATCAGCTTTAATATTGCAGATTGTTGCTTCCATCAGTGTAATTATCTGCCACATTTCCAATGGGGGGGGGTGTATGTATGTATGTATGTATGTATGTATGTATATATATATGCACTGCCATTCAAAAGTTTGGGGTTACTTAGAAATGTCCTTGTTTTTGAAAGAAAAGCATCTTTTTTTTGTCAGTTTAAAATAAGTAGATCAGAAATACAGTGTAGACATTGTTAATGTTGTAATTGACTATTGTAGTTGGAAATGGCAGATTAAAAAAATAAATGATGGACTAACTACAGCGTTGTACGAGATCTTCAGTTTCTTGGCAATTTCTTGCATGGATAGCTTTAACTTCTCAGAACAAGAAATAGACTGACAAGTTTCAGAAGAAAGTTATTTGTTGTTGGCCATTTTGAGCCTGTAATTGAACCCACATGCTGCCGCTCCAGATACTCAACTAGTCTAAATAAGGCCAGTTTTATTGCTTCTTTAATCAGGACAACAGTTTTCAGCTATGCTAACATAATTGCAAAAAGGTTTTCTAATGATCAGTTAGCCTTTTAAAATGATCATCTTGGATTAGCTGACACAACATGAAATTGGAACACAGGAGTGATGGTTGCTCATAATGAGCCTACGTAGATATTCCATAACAAATCTGCAGTTTCCAGCTACAATAGTCATTTACAACATTTACAATGTCTGCATTATATTTCTGATCAATTTGATGTTATTTTATACTGCTTGCTTCTGGGGAATTATGTTAATCTTTCGGAACAATTTGGATACAGAGGGAATACACTAACAAGCACAGCACACTAACGAGGGAATCTGATGGGACGAAAACCACCGTAAGCACTTGTGTAATTAAAATAATAATCAGTGCTCCATGTAAACACCTGCCACTGCTGCTCCACCACGCCATAGGCTACCTTTAGCCCTGGTGCTCTACTACGCCATAGGCTGCCTTTAGCCCTGGTGCTCTACTACGCCATAGGCTGCCTTTAGCCCTGGTGCTCTACTACGCCATAGGCTGCCTTTAGCCCTGGTGCTCTACTACGCCATAGGCTGCCTTTAGCCCTGGTGCTCTACTTCGCCATAGGCTGCCTTTAGCCCTGGTGCTCTACTACGCCATAGGCTGCCTTTAGCCCTGGTGCTCTACTACGCCATAGGCTGCCTTTCGCCCTGGTGCTCTACTACGCCATAGGCTGCCTTTAGCCCTGGTGCTCTACTTCGCCATAGGCTGCCTTTAGCCCTGGTGCTCTACTACGTCATAGGCTGCCTTTAGCCCTGGTGCTCTACTACGCCATAGGCTGCCTTTAGCCCTGGTGCTCTACTACGCCATAGGCTGCCTTTAGCCCTGGTGCTCTACTACGCCATAGGCTGCCTTTAGCCCTGGTGCTCTACTACGCCATAGGCTGCCTTTAGCCCTGGTGCTCTACTACGCCATAGGCTGCCTTTAGCCCTGGTGCTCTACTACGCCATAGGCTGCCTTTAGCCCTGGTGTTCCACTACGCCATAGGCTGCCTTTAGCCCTGGTGCTCTACTACGCCATAGGCTGCCTTTAGCCCTGGTGCTCTACTACGCCATAGGCTGCCTTTCGCCCTGGTGCTCTACTACGCCATAGGCTGCCTTTAGCCCTGGTGCTCTACTACGCCATAGGCTGCCTTTAGCCCTGGTGCTCTACTTCGCCATAGGCTGCCTTTAGCCCTGGTGCTCTACTTCGCCATAGGCTGCCTTTAGCCCTGGTGCTCTTGTTAAGTGCTTTGCTTTGTCACTGTTCCCTGTCTATGATATTAAATTGGGAAAGTCAATAAAGTAGTATCTGTATCTATACTCCAAATGGCACATCTCCAACAGCTACATCTTATAGCTGCATCCTATAGGCCTGTGTGATAGTATCCTGATAAACATAGACTTACAGATGTGTACTGTCTATTGCTACTGCTGCAATTTTCTCAGAGCTTGCGTCCGTCTAAAGCAGTGTTTCATCACAGGTTTTTCCCCGACTGACAGTCTAGACCGACTAGAGAAACACTTCAAACACTTTAAAACATCAATGCTGTCTGTCTGTCTGGTTGCAGCCTGGTCTGGTCTGATTCCCTGTGGCAGGTACCCTGCTGTGTGGTGGAAATGCAATATCCGGGGCTCCCAACAACCCCCCCCCCTCCCTCATCCTCAACCTCTATCTTTGCTCTCTTTCTATTAATTATTTCTATCGTTCCAGGCTTTCAAGAACACCCCTCCCTCAACCCCTCTTTCTCTTGTCTTGCTTTCTTTCTATGATCAATCTAGGCTTTCACCGTTCCTTCCTCATCAACCTCTCTCTCTTCTTTCTCTCTTCTTTCTTTTCTCTCTCTGTCTCTCTCTAATCCAGGGTCAGTCCTACTGAGCTTCAAAGCACAACATTATTAGGCATGATTGAGAGAGCAACGGATTAAAGGTCTTCCTCTCCTCCTCCGTACAGTGAAAAGACTGTCAATCATACATTTCTGGCTTTAATTTCTCACTGTTGCACACTCCTTTGCTCTCGCATTTTATCTTTATCCATCCATCCATCCATCATTCAACTATTTATAATGTGACACCACCGGGTGGCACCCTACTCCCTAAGGGTTCTGGTCAAAAGTAGTGCACTATGTAGGGAATAGAGTGCCGTTTGGGATGAAGTCCCTGTTTGGAAAGGAAATGATGCATGATGCAATCACTATTAGTAGTCCTGCCTGAGGCTTATCTGTGTCTGGCTGTGACCTTTATTCTATGCTAAATAGTTCCACTCTCAGGCCTCCCTCTCCTCCCTGGAAATACACTGACATCTACTGGAGACACACAGCAATGGTTGAACAAATGCTGTTTCACGTTTCTAATCAACTCACTGTTTGAGTTTGACTGTCATCTTGTGGCTGCAAAGTAGACATGTGCATGAGTCAGACTCATACCATATACAGTCATTGGTCAGACTGATTATTGATCCGTGATTATCACTTAGATGATAAGAGGGGGAATATGTTTTAAGGTTTTATTCTACAACATTTGTACAATAGTCTACATTGCAGGGGCCAGGGCCCCTTAGCCCAGATTACTTGTTTTATGCACACACACCCACATACATACACAGGGGTGGGGGAAAATACCCAATTGTCATACATGATTTAAGGTCAAGATAACTCAATAGAAAAGGATCAGAGGCATTTGGGATGACCAGGGATGTTCTCTTGATAAGTGTGTGAATTTGGCAATTTCCTCTCCTGCTAAAAATTTTAAAGTGTAAGGAATACTTTGGGTGTCAGAGAAATTTATGGATTAAAAAGTAAAATATTTTCTTTAGGAATGTAGTGAAGTATAAGTAAAAGTTGTGAAAAATATAAATAGTAAATTATAGATACCCCAAAAAACGACTTAAGTAGTACTTTAAAGTATTTTTACTTACAGTGCATTTGGAAAGTTTTCAGACCCCTTCCCTTTTCCACATTTTGTTACATTACAGCCTTAATTCTAAAATTGATTAAATTATTTGTTTTACTCATCAAACTACACACAATACCCCATAAGGACAATGCGAAAACAGGTTTGTATTTTTGCAAATTTATTACAAATCAAAAACAGATAGCTTATTTACATAAGTATTCAGACCCATTGCTATGAGACTGGAAATTCAGCTCAGGTACATCCTGGAAACAGATCTGGGGAAGGGTATCAAAAAAATTCTGCAGCATTGAAAGTCCCCAAGAACACAGTGGCCTCCATCATTCTTAAATGGAAGAAGTTTGGTACCACAAAGACTCTTCCTAGAGCTGGCCGCCAGGCCAAACTGAGCAATCAAGGGAGAAGGGCCTTGGTCAGGGAGATGAACAAGAACCCGATGGTTACTCGGACAGATTTCCTCTGTGGAGATGGGTGAACCTTCCAAAAGGACAACCATCTCTGCAGCACTCCACCAATCAGGCCTTTATCGTAGAGTGGCCAGATGGAAGCCACTCCTTTCTGTAAAAGGCACATGACAGCCCTCTTGGAGTTTGCTAAAAAGGCACCTAAATTACTCTGACCATGAGAAACAATATTCTCTGGTCTGATGAAACCAAGATTGAACTCTTTGACCTGAATGCCAAGCGTCACATTTGGAGGAAACCTGGCACCATCCCTACGGGCATATTTCAGTTTTTATTTTCTATACATTTGCAAAAATTTGTAAAAACCTGTTTTTGCTTTGTCATTATTGGTTATTGTGTGTAGATTCATGAAAAATAATTACAATTTAATCAATTTTAGAATAAGGCTGTAACAAAACAAAATGTGGAGAAAGTCAAGGAGTCTGAATACTTTCTGAATGCACTGTAAGGACTTTACACCACTGCAAATACACACAGTTTGACAGCAATTTGTCTAGACTTTTATTTTGAAAATCCACTTCAACTCGTCCCAATGATGACACGGAAGAGTATTTTTTTTCCACGACCCTTCGCAATCGCAGAGTTTTCTAGTTACCGCAGTCACAAAGTCAATTTAGCTATATCGCAAAAAGGTATAAAAACAGAAATGTGCTTTTTGGTCTTAATTTCAGGTTAGGCTATGGCATAGTAGTGTGGTTAAGTTTAGGTTTTAAATCAGATATTTAGAAGGTACATTGTAGAAATAGGCGGGGTGTATCTATTTGTGGCTGTGGTATCTAGTGTCGATCCAGTCGCAGTTGCTTGCTCGCTTCTGCTCACAGCAACATAAGCACAGAACAGCATCAAGGCTTGGTCACTGCGGGAAAGATGGCGACGGATAAACAGAAACATGAAGGCAGAGTAAAAATTGGACACTATATTCTCGGAGACACACTTGGGGTGGGGACGTTCGGGAAAGTTAAAGGTAAGGGTCTTGACTTTTCAAGTTTCGACCAGATACCCGCGAGACGATGGGATTTCTCGCACTTGTTGGCCGCTAAACTTAGCGAGCTAGGCTACGGTTAGCTGTTTGATTTTAGAGCCTGGCTGAGTTAGCTAGCCGGTGTACATTTTAATCTATCAAAAGATAGTGCTTTGTCATGTTCTAACTAGTAAGCTTGCTAGCCAGCTAGTTATGTGGTCGAATGACAGAACTTAAACTAACCAAGTTTACTTGATAGTTGGCCAACTAGAATAGTCTCCGCTCAAATTGCTAACCTATGCTAAGTTAAATTAGTGGTTTCTCAAGCCTGCTTCAGCTAACTAGTTCAATCAAATCAAACTGACCAGCTAACGTTAGTCGTGATTACCCCCCCCCCCCCCCCCCCCAAAAAAAAAAAATAATAATAATAATGGAAGTGTCTTTGATGGAAGCCATACATACGTAACTATATTGCACCTGGCTGAATTATTAATGAGGACATATAACGTCGTTACACATACCCTTCCACCCCTCAACACCACATCCCAGTACTATAGTAGTGTTGACATTAGCCATTGTTTATCCTCAACAGGGTGGAACATTGTCCCTGGGTTGCACACAATCTACACCATGTCAAAATCATTTCTAATGTCATATAACCTAAAATGATTAACGTTGATTAACGTTATGTCTAAACTTTAAGTAGAGGACCAAACTGACTTGTATAGCCTAGCTGCAAGGCAATCATCTGTTAGGCCCGTTTCAAACTAGAAAAAGGTACATTTCCTTGGTATTTGAAAAGACTGTTAATATCTTTACTACTTTCTCCCAGTGGTCAGAATTGAACACACTGCACATTGGGCTATTTACTCCATGGTTATATTCTAGGTGACTACCTGCTGGTTAATACATCACCAGCATAACAGTTTAATCAATAGCAGCTATTTGTACACGCCCCCTTCCCTCACTCATTCTCATTTCCCTCTGTTCAGTCCTGTCTAATACATTTTCACTTGTTCTTCTGACCAGTTTTTAGGTCGGCCTATATTTGCTTACATTTGGCATTGAACCATTGTGTAGGCTACACAGTAATTTACATCCGTAAACTGATATAAACATAGGCCTATAAACCATGCGAAATAAGACCTTCTGCTTCTGCTGTTTCCTTCTGCTGTTAACCACAGTAGTTGCATTGCAAGTGTCATTCTGCTGTTAACCACAGTGTTGCATTGCATGTGTCATTGTGTAGCAGTTTGGGGCTGATAAGAAACCAGACATAAAAACAATCTTATTACAGTATTTCCTAACTCTTCCTCTCTCTCAATTCAATTCAAGTGTCTTTATTGGCATGGGAAACATGTTAACATTGCCAAAGCAAGTGAGGTAGATAATATACAAAAGTGAAATAAACAATAAAAATTAACCGTAAACATTACACATACAGAAGTTTCAAAACAATAAAGACATTAAAAATGTCATATATATATATATACATTGTTACAACACTGTGTGTGTGTATATATAGTGTTGTAACAATGTGTGTGTGTGTGTATATATATATATACATACATACATACATACATACAGTTACAACACTATATATATATATTACAGTGTTGTAACAATGTACAATGTTAAAGTACACAAGGGAAAATAAATAAGCATAAATATGGGTTGTATTTACAATGGTGTTTGTTCTTCACTGGTTGCCTATTTCTTGTGGCAAAAGGTCACAAATCTTGCTGCTGTGATGGCACACTGTGGAATTTCACCCAGTAGATATGAGAGTTTATCAAAATTGGATTTGTTTTCGAATTCTTTGTGGATCTGTGTAATCTGAGGGAAATATGTATCTCTGGTATGGTCATACGTTGGACAGGAGGTTAGGAAGTGCAGCTCAGTTTCCACCTCATTTTGTGGGCAGTGTGCACATAGCCTGTCTTCTCTTGAGAGCCAGGTCTGTCTATGGCGGCCTTTCTCAATAGCAAGGCTATGCTCACTAAGTCTGTACATAGTCAAAGCTTTCCTTAAGTTTGGGTCAGTCACAGTGGACAGGTATTCTGCCACTGTGTACTCTCTGTTTAGGGCCAAATAGCATTCTAGTTTGCTCAGTTTTTTTGTTAATTCATTCCAATGTGTCAAGTAATTATCTTTTTGTTTTCTCATGATTTGGTTGGGTCTAATTGTGCTGCTGACCTGGGGCTCTGTGGGGTGTGTTTGTGAACAGAGCCCCAGAACCAGCTTGCTTAGGGGACTCTTCTCCAGGTTCATCTCTCTGTAGGTGATGGCTTTGTTATGGAAGGTTTGGGAATCGCTTCCTTTTAGGTGGTTGTAGAATTTAACAGCTCTTTTCTGGATTTTGATAATAAGTGTGTATTGGTCTAATTCTGCTCTGCATGCATTATTTGGGGTTCTACGTTGTACACGGGGGATATTTTTGCAGAATTCTGCATGCAGAGTCTCAATTTGGTGTTTGTGCCATTTTGTGAAGTCTTGGTTGGTGAGCGGACCCCAGACCTCACAACCGTAAAGGGCAATGGGCTCTATGACTGATTGTAGCCAGATCCTAATTGGTATGTTGAAATGTATGTTCCTTTTTATGGCATAGAATGCCCTTCTTGCCTTGTCTCTCAGATCGTTCACAGCTTTGTGGAAGTTACCTGTGGCGCTGATGTTTAGGCCAAGGTATGTATAGTTTTTTGTGTGCTCTAGGGCAATGGTGTCTAGACGGAATTTGTATTTGTGGTCCTGGCGACTGGACCTTTTTTGGAACACCATTATTTTTGGTCTTACTGAGATTTACTGTCAGGGCCCAGGTCTGACAGATTCTGTGCAGAAGATCTAGGTGCTGCTGTAGGCCCTCCTTGGTTGGTGACAGAAGCACCAGATCATCAGCAAACAGTAGACATTTGACTTCGGATTCTAGTAGGGTGAGGCCGGGTGCTGCAGACTTTTCTAGTGCCCGCGCCAATTCGTTGATATATATGTTGAAGAGGGTGGGGCTTAAGCTGCATCCCTGTCTCACCCCACGACCCTGTGTGAAGAAATGTGTGTTTTTTGCCAATTTTAACCGCGCACTTGTTTGTGTACATGGATTTTTATAATGTTGTATGTTTTACCCCCAACACCACTTTCCATCAATTTGTATAGCAGACCCTCATGCCAAATTGAGTCGAAGGCTTTTTTGAAATCAACAAAGCATGAGAAGACTTTCCCTCTCTCTCTCTCTCATGCCCTCTCTCTCTCTCTCTTACCCGCTCCCCCCCTCTATAGTGGGGCAGCACGAGCTGACCAAACACCAGGTGGCTGTGAAGATCCTGAACAGACAGAAAATCCGCAGTTTGGATGTGGTGGGGAAGATCCGTAGAGAGATCCAGAACCTCAAGCTCTTCAGGCATCCGCACATCATCAAGCTGTAAGTCTAGAATACATAGGGTTGAAAGGTGGGAACCCGGTTACCAGGATTTGTTGCCCAAAACCACTCCCTTTTCCCTGGATAACTAACTGTGCGAAACCGGTAAATTATAATAAATTATTTATATTAACAGCATGGCATGAAATGGAACTATATTAAATTATATTTGTGAAATGGAGCTGTTTAAAGTTATATGCTTCTCTATGGCCTCTGCATGATGAATCAACACTCAGGGTGTCAACTTTTTTTTGTGACAGGTAGGCCAACATTTACTGCAACATCCTATAATACAGTAATATAAAGACAGAATGTACGTCTAATTTACCCATCTATATCTGGCTTTCGGGGTCACCTTTTTTATTTTTTTGCAGCTAGAGTTTTAAAACGGCCTCAAATAATGTTGCTTTAAATCAGTACACGCGTGAGCTCGCTCTCTTTCTTTCTCTCTCTCTCATTAACTCCATTCAAATTGCATACAAAATAGATAATATGTTTTAGATTGATTATATAGATGTCCTAGCCTACCTCTTTCAGGTCATAAATTCAATGCAGCATTATCCTTATATTTAGCCAATAATAATGGGTTATGCATAATACGCTTCTAACTTGTAGCCGGTATCTAGCTCTTGGAAGGCCCTGCAGGAAAAGCTAGACTAGAATAGCTTGTTGGACATTATTTTGAATTTGTTATACCTATAGTATAGGTATAGTCTTTCTTGATTAATGTTAAATCCAGCAGCCAATAGAACTCACGGGTAGTTTTGAAAGAGTGAACGCGTGATGGCAGTAGGCTATGGCAGTTATTTATTGAGACCAATAACCATTCAATGTTCGTGAAGAGAAGCGAAAGCCTTCTGCATCTAATTCTAGTCCTATATTATTCAAGGATGTCATTAGAATGATGAGGACAACTAAACTTATTTAACTGTTGAAAACGAGGAAGGAATGAAGCAACAATAGAGCGGTAGGTAGGAAAATAACATTAAGGGAAATATTATAGAAGTTATAAAGCATCATGGATTGTCGTTTCTCTTTGCTTATTTCAGCTGTTCTGGCCATAATATGGACTTGGTCTTTTACCAATAGGGCTGTAATTCTGTATACCAACCCTACCTTTTCACAACTGATTGGCTGAAACGCATGAACCTTTCTGGCGCAGGCATTCCGCAAGCGACCCACCTCGACAACATCCAGTGAAATTGCAGAGCGCGAAATTCAAATGACAGAAATATAAATATTTAACATTCATGAAAATACAAGTGTCATACATCAAAATAAAGCTTAAGAAGTTTTAGGTTGTAGTTATTGTAGGAATTATGAAGCGTCGACTATTTCTCTCTAAACTATTTGTATTTCATATACCTTTGACTATTGGATGTTCTAATAGGTACTTTGGTATTGCCAACCTAATCTCGGGAGTTGATAGGCTTGAAGTCATTAACAGCGCTGTGATTCAAGCATTGCTAAGAGCTGCTCGCAAACACAGTAAAGTGCTCGTTGAATGAATGCTTACGAGCCTGCTGCTGCCTAACACCACTCAGTCAGACTGCTCTATCAAATATCAAATCATAGACTTACTTATAATAAACACACAGAAATACAAACCTTTGGTCATTAATATGGTCAAATCCTGAAACTATAATTTCGAAAACAAAACGTTTATTCTTTCAGTGAAATACACAGTTCGCAACGAGCCAGGCGGCCCAAACTGTTGCATATACCCTGACTCTGCTTACACAATTTCCCTTGTTAATATTGCCTGCTAACATGCATTTATTTTAACTAAATATGCAGGTTTAAAAAAATATATACTTCTGTGTATTGATTTTAAAATAGGCATTTGATGTGTATGGTTAGGTACATTTGTAAATCATCACCCGTTTGGCAAAGTTGAAGTAGGCTGTGATTCAATGATAAATTAACTGATTGATTATATACAACGCAGGACAAGCTAGTTAACCTAGTAATATCATCAACCATGTGTAGTTAACTAGCGATTATGAATACTTTTTTATGAGTTTAATGCTAGCTAGCAATTTACCTAAAACCTTACTTAAAAGGTCCTTTTGACACTGGACTCGCGTAATAGGTGGTCAGCCTGCAGTTTCCTCATGGATTGCAATGTAATCGTCCAAAAAGGCTGAATACCGATTTATGAAACTTTCCCTCTTTCTCACTTTTGATGGCACATTGTAGATCAGATGTCCACAGGCAGAAAGTGTACAATGTAATAATGTGCAATGTAGCCCAAATACAGTGGGGCAAAAAAGTATTTAGTCAGCCACCAATCGTGCAAGTTATCCCACTTAAAAAGATGAGAGGCCTGTAATTTTCATCATAGGTACACTTCAACGATGACAGACAAAATGAGAAGAAAAAAATCCAGAAAATCACATTGTAGGATTTTAAATAATTTATCTGCAAATTATGGTGGAAAATAAGTATTTGGTCACCTACAAACAAGCAAGATTTCTGGCTCTCACAGACCTGTAACTTCTTCTTTAAAAGGCTCCTCTGTCCTCCACTCGTTACCTGTATTAATGGCACCTGTTTGAACTTGTTATCAGTATAAAAGACACTTGTCCACAACCTCAAACAGTCACACTCCAAACTCCACTATGGCCAAGACCAAAGAGCTGTCAAAGGACACCAGAAACAAATTTTAGACCTGCACCAGACTGGGAAGACTGAATCTGCAATAGGTTAGCAGCTTGGTTTGAAGAAATCAACTGTGGGAGCAATTATTAGGAAATGGAAGACATAAAAGACCACTGATGATCTCCCTCGATCTGGGGCTCCACGCAAGATCTCACCCCGTGGGGTCAAAATGATCACAAGAACGGTGAGCAAAAATCCCAGAATCACACGCAGGGACCAAGTGAATGACCTGCAGAGAGCTGGGACCAAAGTAACAAAGCCTACCATCAGTAACACACTACGCCGCCAGGGACTCAAATCCTGCGTTGCCAGACGTGTCCCCCTGCTTAAGCCAGTACATGTCCAGGCCCATCTGAAGTTTGCTAGAGAGCATTTGGATGATCCAGAAGAAGATTGGGAGAATGTCATATGGTCAGATGAAACCAAAATATAACTTTTTGTTAAAAACTCGTGTTTGGAGGACATATATACTGAGTTGCATCCAAAGAACACCATACTTACTGTGAAGCATGGGGGTGGAAACATCATGCTTTGGGGCTGTTTTTCTGCAAAGGGACCAGGATGACTGGTCCATGTAAAATAAAGAATGAATGGGGCCATGTATCATGAGATTTTGAGTGAAAACCCCCTTCCATCAGCAAGATGAAGATGAAACGTGGCTGGGTCTTTCAGCATGACAATGATCCCAAACACACCGCCCGGGCTTCGTAAGTGGCTTCGTAAGAAGCATTTCAATGTCCTGGAGTGGCCTAGCCAGTCTCCATATCTCAACACAATAGAACATCTTTGGAGGGAGTTGAAAGTCTGTGTTGCCCAGCAACAGCCCCAAAACATCACTGCTCTAGAGGAGATCTGCATGGAGGAATGGGCCAAAATACCAGCAACAGTGTGAAAACCTTGTGAAGACTTACAGAAAACATTTGACCTCTGTCATTGCCAAAAAAGGGTATATAACAAAGTATTCAGAAACTTTTGTTATTGACCAAATACTTATTTTCCACCACAATTTGCAAATAAATTCATTACAAATCCTACAATGTGATTTTCTGGATTTTTTTTATTTGCCCCACTCTATATAACCTTTGTGTTGAACTTGACAGTAACACGTGTGAGCGGGATTATATCATTTTTTACTCTATGACCGTTTTTTTTGCACACATGTAACCTTGTGCTCTTGATCAATGTCTGCTATAGTGGCCACTATAATAGAGCAAAAATAGAATGCCTGTTTGTTTCATTCTATTTCTACTTTAAGATGTTTTCTCCCCAAGTGCAATATTTTGATGTGTGTGGTCACAAGCGTTCTATTATAAAGGCTGTCATGGCAAACTCCAATATTAGAGTATTTTTTCTTGTGCGTCATTTGCAGTAAGTCTAGGCAACAAATAACATTGGATTTCTTTCTTTAAATTTTTTGCTGTGATTTAGGTTCACATTAACCACTTATTTTACACAGAGACTGATTCGTATAGATCATATTATTTTTTTAATTAGTCAAAACCTGCATTTTAGTGCAAAAAAAAGTGTCACCTTTTTGGGTACTCACCAGTTTGCATCCCTGAACATTACATTCTCTGGCAACGGCTCTGGTGGAATTCCTGCAGTCAGCATGCCAATTGCACGCTCCTTCAACTTGAGACGTGTGACATTGTGTTGTGACTTAAGTGGTGGGTTTTATAGAGTAAGTCACACTTTCTTTTTATCTCTGCATCTATGCTACTCTCGCTACCTCTTCAAAAAGCATCTTGATTAAATGCAGAGTTTCCATGATTTATCTCATTGGTTATGAAGGGTCAGCTTTCCTCTGTTTCTGGCAGTTTTTTTAATTATGTATAACTAGTCCTATTACTATTCACTAAATGAAAAATCCCCTTACATGAGTTGTCTTCATGACCTGGCAGTGAGCTCATTGTGTAGGCCTAGTTGGGGCATTTCTGGGGGCCTGCTCCCTTGTGACTTGACCAGAATTTTTCCACTTTAAAAGGTCACCCCCCCGGAGTCAAGTTTTATACAACACTTGTGTGTTGATAACGTTGTTACCAGTATGTGGCACATGAGTGAAGAAATGTAGCGGTTTGCTCTAGTGAAGTAGGCCTATGTTTAACATGTTGAAGTGTTCCATGGCATGTGGCCAGCCTCCCTCACACCATCTAGTCATTGAAACCAATGGCCCACAAAGGAGTTTTACTGCCTCTAGGTTAAGAATCATTTATTGGCTTTTGAGTGGATTAATCTGTCCTTAAACACCTGCCTCTTATTCTCAGATGTTATATTGCAATTATCTTCCATTTTATTGCTGTGGTAAAGCTGAAATATAGCTGTTTAAAAAATAGGTTTGTCAAAGTTAGGCGATCCTTAACTGTTTTTGTCTGGTGTTTGAGTAGGGCCCAGAGTAAATTATAATTAAAACATTTAAAAAAAAAATCCTGATCAGATTGGTCAGGGAAATCTCTTGGTACAATCATGACAAGCCTATTTTGTGTGTGTGACTGTTTTTCCTGTGGGGCTGTAGGTACCAGGTGATCAGCACCCCAACAGACATCTTTATGGTGATGGAGTATGTGTCTGGAGGAGAGCTCTTTGACTACATCTGCAAAAATGGAAAGGTAAGGCCCACCACAGTGTCCGATTTCAAAAAGGCTTTACAGCGAAAGTACACCATATGATTATGTTAGGTCAGCACCTAGTCACAGAAAAACAGCAATTTTTCCAGCCAAAGAGAGGGGTCACAAAAAGCAGAAATAGAGAGAAAATTAATCACTTACCTTTGCTGATCTTCATCAGATGACACTCATAGGACTTCATGTTACACAGTACATGTATGTTTTGTTCGATAAAGTTGATATTTATATCCAAAAATCTGTTTATATTGGCGCGTTATGTTCAGTAATGTTTCGCTTCCAAAACATCCAGTGATTTTGCAAAGAGCCACATCAATTTACAGAAATACTCATCATACATGTTGATGAAAATACAAGTGTTATACATGGAATTCAAGATATACTTCTTCTTAATGCAACCGCTGTGTCAGATTTCAAAAAAGCTCTACGGAAAAAGCATACCATGCAATAATCTGAGTACAGCGCTCAGAGACCAAAACAAGCCATACAGATACCCGCCATGTTGTGGAGTCAACAGAAGTCAGAAATAGCATTATAAATATTCACTTACCTTTGATCTTCATCAGAATGCACTCCAAGGAATCCCAGTTCCACAATAAATGTTTGTTTTGTTGGATAAAGTCCATTTATGTCCAAATACCTCCTTTTTGTTCGCACGTTTAGTTCACAAATCCAAATTCATGAGGCGCAGACACTTAGTTCAGATGACAGTTCCAGTACAGTTCGTAGAAACATGTCAAATGATGTATAGAATCAATCTTTAGGAAGTTTTTATCATAAATCTTCAATAATATTCCAACCGGACAATTCCTTTGTCTTTAGAAAGGAAAGGGAACGCAGCTAACTCTCACGGTGCGCGTGAGACTGAGCTCATGGCATTCTGCCAGACACTTGACTCAAACTGCTCTTATTCTCTCCCCCTTCACAGTAGAAGCCTGAAACAGGTTCTAAAGACTGTTGACATCTAGTGGAAGCCTTAGGATTTCAGATTTCCCACTTCCTGGTTGGATTTTTTCTCTGGTTTTTGCCTGCCATATAAGTTATGTTATAATCACAGACATCATTCAAACAGTTTTAGAAACTTCAGTGTTTTCTGTCCAAATCTACTAATAATATATATCTTAGCTTCTGGGTCTGAGCAGGCAGTTTACTCTGGGCACCTTATTCATCCAAGCTACTCAATACTCCCCCAACGCCATAATAAGTTAAACCTATCTGTTACAATTAACTGTTGTTTTGGATTGTGGGTAGTATTTTGCTCACCTGAATATTAATGGCTTAGGTAATTATCTATCTATTGTCAGGCTAGTATAATGGTCATGGTATAACCTGCCTCTTGTATGGACTACCCCCATCCTTCTGTATACAAACATATATCACAACTCTCTCTACACTGCATTCTTTCTAAGTGGTTTTTGAGGACTACTAAATCATTCAAGCAAAGTCGCTGACCAAATATCCAGAGTGGTTACTTACAATACTGATATAGACACTGAATGGACATATCTCACCTCGTGTGTTCTGTGTGTCTGCATTTCGTGTGTGTGTGTCTCCAGTTGGATGAGAAGGAGAGCCGTCGTCTGTTCCAGCAGATCATTTCCGCAGTAGACTACTGCCACAGACACATGGTGGTGCACAGAGACCTGAAGCCTGAGAACGTCCTGCTGGACGCACAGATGAACGCCAAGATCGCGGACTTTGGTAAGTCACTGCCACCCTCAACCCTAACCCCACACAAACTAAGCAGCAGCTTTCTACACCTATACCTGATTTACACTTCAAAATCGAGCCACATCTAACTGTACTGGGTTGGCTTGGTCTATCTGCCATAGTTACTGGAAAGGGTCTGAAATGACACCCCATTTCCTATATAGTGCTCTACCTTTGGACACAAACACATAATTATGTGATGTTGTCTTGTGTTTTCTGTAGGTTTGTCAAACATGATGTCCGATGGAGAGTTTCTGAGGACAAGTTGTGGTTCTCCGAACTACGCTGCCCCTGAAGTCATCTCTGGAAGGTAGTCTTGTCCTCTCCTTTTCACACTAAAACTATGGTAGACATGATGGGGAATGTGCTAATGTATACAAAGACCGCTGTTACATTTCAATAAGGAACACCGTTCATGTTAAAAGGACTGATCAATTTCACACACAACGTTTAATTAAAATGATTTATATTTCTTTTTTTATGAACTGTCTGGGTCTCAACTTACTGTCGAGTTAGAATAATAGAATACACAAGGTGCAATAAAGAAATTTGGTTGTGCATCATCAGTCATTCAATTAGCCCATGTCAGCTAAAATATTTTAGATTGGTAAGTTAGACTAGCGGCCAGCTAACTAAACTTGTAGTAAGCATGGTCGAATTACCGACCGGGGTGGGGCCCATTGATCATCAGTTTATCATATAAAAACTACAAACATGGGCCACCGAATGGCGCAGCATCGTGGTGCTAGAGGCTTCACTACAGACCCAGGTTCGATACCAGAACAATTGGCCAGTGTCGTCCGGGTTAGGGGGGGGGGGGGGGGGGGGTGTGGCCGGCTGGGATTTGTCCCATCACGCTCTAGCGACTTCTTGTGGCGGGCTGGGCACCTACAAGCTGACGTCAGTCGCCAGCTGGACAGTGTTTCCTCCAACACATTGGTGCGGCTGGCTTCCAGGTTAAGCGAGCAGTGTGTCAAGAAGCAGTGCGGCTTGGCAGGGTCGTGTTTCAGAGGATGCGTGGCTCTCGACCTTCGCCTCTCCCAAGTCCGTTGGGGTGTGGTGTTGGTACATAGATCCACTGCGGCCCCTCATGAGTTCAGTTTTTTTGTGGCTCCCCACCCCCATCAAAGTTGCCCGTACCTGATCTAAAGGGATTCATCAATGTTTGATTGACCTGTTTCCTCCCAGGTTATATGCAGGTCCTGAGGTGGACATCTGGAGCAGTGGGGTGATCCTGTATGCCCTGCTGTGTGGGACGCTGCCCTTCGATGACGACCATGTGCCAACGCTCTTCAAGAAGATCTGTGACGGGATCTTCTTCACTCCTCAGTACCTGAACCCCTCTGTCGCCGCCCTGCTCAAACACATGCTGCAGGTGGATCCCATGAAGAGAGCCACCATCAAAGAGATCCGGTAAGAAGGGGCAAGTGTTCAACTTCGCCTAAATGCATTCCATTCAAATACAAAGTGTATTTAAACACCTGAATACACTCTGCAGTAGAATAATGTAAGGTAAAATACATTGAAAACTCAAATTAAATTGCTCCACATTAAACTGTAACTGAGGTTTCATGCTGTACTACCTATCATGGGTGGAAAACTCCTGTCCTGGGGAAGCTCCTGCCTTCTCTGTGCAGGGTTTAGTTCCAGCACTAACAAAGTGAACCCACCCCCCCCCTGGTCAACACATTATCTAGCTGCCCTGTTAAGAAAAAAAAGATTTTCCTATGGGATAAAAGACTAGTTTGACCCTGACTTTAACCATGCTCTATCTTCCCTCCCCTCGCCACAGAGAGGATGAATGGTTCAAAGAGGAGCTCCCCAAGTACTTGTTCCCAGAGGACCCGTCCTACAGCAACAACATGATTGATGACGAGGCCCTGAAGGAGGTGTGTGAGAAGTTTGAGTGCACTGAGGAAGAAATCCTGACTTGCTTGTACAGCCGCAACCACCATGACCCCCTGGCTGTGGCCTACCACCTCATCATCGACAACCGCCGCATCATGTCCGAGGCCAAGGACTTCTACCTGGCCTCCAGTCCCCCAGACTCCTTCTTGGACGATCAGCACCTGACCGCCTCTGCCGCGGCTGCCGCAGGCCTTAAGCCCCACCCCGAGCGCATGCAGCCATTCCTGGCAGTGGAGACCCCTCCCAGGCCGAGGCACACGCTGGATGAGCTGAACCCACAGAAATCGAAGCACCAGGGGGTGAGGCGGGCTAAGTGGCACCTGGGGATCAGGAGCCAGAGCAGGCCAAATGATATTATGTCTGAGGTGTGCCGGGCCATGAAGCAGCTGGACTACGAGTGGAAGGTGAGTGGAAGGGGAGGGAGAATCATAGAGAGTGGGGATGAGGATGGTGGGAAGGAAGAGTAGAAAGGGGAGGGAGAGTCTGAAGGAGTTGGTAAAGACGTCAGGTAGAAGTACACAGAAAACCATCAAGGGTTTCTCATGTCAAGGGATAGTGGGGAAATAAGGTATATTGAACAAAAATGTACGAAATCTGTTATGTTGGTTCAATGAGCTGAAGTAAAAGATCACAAATGTTCCATACGCACAAAAAACGTATTTCTCTAATTTTGTGCACAAATTTGTTTACATCCCTGTTAGTAAGCATTTATCCTTTTCCAACATAATTCATCCAGCTGACAGGTGTGGCATATCAAGAAGTTGATTAAACAGAATTATCATTAAAAAGGTGCACCATGTGCTGGGGACAATAAAAGGCCACTCTAAAATGTCACACAGATTTGTCACACAACACTATGTAACAGATGTCTCAAGTTTTGAGGGAGCGTGCAATGTCATGCTGACTGCAGGAATGTCCACCAAAGCTGTTACAAGATAATTTGTTAATTTCTCTACCGTAAGCTGCATCCAACATTGTTTTAGAGTATTTGGCAGTACGTCCAACTGGCCTCCCAACCGCAGACCATGTGTAACCACGCCAGCCCAGGACCTCCACATCTGGCTTCTTCACCTGCAGGATCGTCTGAGACCAGCCACCCGGACAGCTGATGAAACTGTGGGTTTGCACAACTGAAGAATTTCTGCACAGTCAGAAACTGTCTCAGGAAAGCTCATCTGCGTGCATTCGTCCTCACCAGGGTCTTCACCTGACTGCAGTTCGACGTCGTAACTGACTTCAGTGGGCAAATGCTCACCTTTTGATGACCACTGGCACGTTGGACAAGTGTGCCAATCCCGGTTTTAGCTGTACCAGGCAGATAGCAGACAGCGTTTATGGAGTCGTGTGGGCGAGTGGTTTGCTGATGTCATGGTTTGGGCAGGCATAAGCTACAGACGATGAATAAAATTACATTTCATCAATAGCAATTTTAATTCACAGCGCTACCGTGACGAGATCCTGAGCCCATTGTTATGCCATTTATCCGCCACCATCACCTCATGTTTCAGCATGATAATGCAAGACCCCATGTCACAAGGATCTGTAAACAATTCCTAGAAGCTGAAAATGTCCCAGTTCTTCCATGGCCTGCATACACACCAGACCTGTCACCCATTGAGCATTGGGATGCTTCATTCGTGTACAACGGCGTGTTCCAGTTCCCGCCATTATCCAGCAACTTTCTAACAGCCATTGAAGAGGAATGGGACAGCATTCCATAGGCCACAATCAATAGCCTGATCAACTGTATGCAAAGGAGATGTCGCGCTGCTTGAGGCAAATGGGGGTCACACCAGATACTGACTGACTGGTTTTCTGATCCACACCCCTACCTTTTTTGTAACGGTATCTGTGACCCACAGATGAATATCTGTATTCCCAGTCATGTGAAATCATAGATTGGGACCTAATGAACTGATTTCAATTGACTGATTTCCTTTTTATGTTTTTTTGTTAAAGTACTTGCCATTGTTAGTATTTTTCTGCTTGTTGTGCATTACTGGTTTTGTCAGGTTTAGTTCTACCTGACCTGGAATGGAATGGAATGCGGCTATTTCCTCCTTGGGTTCTATTTTAGTATGGCACAACTTTTCCACTATCAGCTGACTGACTCAATTTAAAAGTGTATCTTGAGGAAAAATGAGAGCAATTTATGAAGGAAATGCTCAGTTTCCTGTTTATCCTTCTCTTGCCCTGATAGATCGAAAGCAGCTATTTATGGTTTTATGTGTTTGGGTACACAGTAATAAAACATACTGAGCTTCATATACAGTCCCACAAAGTTAACCACTGTTCTGTCTAGACTGTAAAAGTTCTGATATGGTCATAGTGCTCTTGTAACATTGTTGCTTCCGTCCCTCTCATTGCCCCAACCTGGGACCCTCTGAACAAATGGACAATGTTCAATGTTCATCGTTACCTGTCGCACCCCAAAAGCCATGGAGCTTGCAGAGCAAGGGAAAAAAACTACTTCTAATAACCGATTGAAACATACTAGTGCACACCGCTAACTAGCTAGCCCTTTCACAGCGGCTACACACTTCGTAATCATTTTTGCTGTTATACAAAAGTTATCATTTTGATAACAAGAGGCAACATGTTCTAAACGGTCACTGAAGTCACTTAAATACAGATCACCACTGAAGCAGCTACAGGAGCCATATTTAAAAATGTAATGTTCTGTGCTGTATGTTATATCAAAAACATGTTATACCCAGCTTCTGACATCCAGTTGAATGCATCACTAATCTCCATATCCTCTTCCCCAGGTGGTGAATCCGTACTACCTGCGTGTAAAGAGGAAGAACCCAGTGACGGGCATGCAGACCAAGATGAGCCTTCAGCTCTACCAGGTGGACAGCAGGACCTACCTCCTGGACTTCCGTAGCATAGACAGTACGTCAATCTGGACTTAATGAGAACATGTCTAGAACTTGGAAGTGGTTTTCTACACTGCTGACTATGCCATCACAGAAAATTGCCTATAAAATATGAGGCTGAGTGGAATGCAAATCGACAGACTTCAAAATCGTTCATATTTTTTTGATCACCTTAAACATGTCACAGGTCTGTCTAGTAGCTTTTGGGTGTTTGGTTGCAACCACCTGTGTGTTTTAACATTCTCTTCCC
This sequence comes from Oncorhynchus mykiss, assembly GCF_013265735.2. Classification (NCBI taxonomy): domain Eukaryota; kingdom Metazoa; phylum Chordata; class Actinopteri; order Salmoniformes; family Salmonidae; genus Oncorhynchus; species Oncorhynchus mykiss. Next base: position 19,564,369 of record NC_048569.1, on the reverse strand, counting down.
TTCTCTCTGTAGATGACATGTTGGAGGCTAAATCTGGGACTGCCACTCCTCACCGGTCTGGGTCAGTGGGAAACTACCGCACGGCCCTTAAGAACGACACTGCTGAAGAGGGGGGGTCCCAAACCGAGGAGGCTAAGGACGACGCTACCCTGACCCCTGCCACCTCCATCCCTCCCACCCCCACCAAGGCCTCGGAGAGCTCCCTGGCCTCCTCGCTCACCTCCTCTGTTGACTCAACAGGAGGTGACCTCGCTCCGACGACAGTCTACCCGCGGCCCGGCAGCCACACCATTGAGTTTTTTGAGATGTGCGCCAATCTCATCAAGCTACTTGCACGATAGCTCACAATCAAGTCAAAACATTAGCCTTTTTTTCTCTCCGAGTGTCCTTATAAGCAATAAGCATACAACCGATTCATGGCTCAATTCATCCCCACCTCGGGCGGTTGAGCTGGCTAGGGTTGTTCCATGGCACTGATGATGCAGATTTGGTTTGCACCTACCCTGACTCACGGGGGGGGGGGGGGGGGGGGGGGGGGGGGGTTGGTTGTCAGAGCAGAGGTGCGGCGGGGTTTAGAGAACGTTGAATGACAATGACCAAACCACTTTATTATATTCATGATGACAGAATACTATTTTAGAGATGGTTTTACATTTTCACGATCATTTTAGTTGGCAGACGATGATTTCTTCCTCCTTTTAGATCACATTCCACCCTTACATATATAGGCTAAGTCTGAATGATACACTGAATTTGCTTTACTGTACTCACTGGGCTTTGTTGTCCTTTTTCCAGTAGAGAAAACAAAACCCCAAGTTTTTCTGTGCAGAAAAGAGAGCTATAGGGGGGGGGGGTAGGGTGGCTGAGGGGAAGGAGGCACTTTTGCTAAGTAGTTTTCTTATTTCTGTCCTGCTCTGTCTGTTTCTCTACAGTAGATGTCTGAGAACATGTGCAGAAAGACAGGAAGCTGAACTGCAGGCCTTTCAGGGTTAGCTGCACTGACCATAACAAGGGTTGTCGTGCCAACGATGCCCGTTGACTCACTGAGGAAGTGCAATGACCCTGTATATTTCTTACTCGATCGCGTCAGGTGGAAGAAAGGAGTTAGCACTTAATCCAAATTTTTGTTTAATGTTTTTTGTTAATTGAATTAAGACGTCCATGTTTTTTCTCATTATTGTAAAAAAATAAATGTTTGGATTTGTTTGTCCTCTACATTTTATATATAAATAAAAAATACATTTGGATATATTTATCAGTGCTTTAAGTGGGAATTGTAGATTATATTGAGAATTGATTATGGAGTGAAATCTTTCTTGAATTTTTTGCATTACGACTATTGCTGGATGACATTTTATTCCTTTTACTGCTTTCTTAAAATCAATTTCACTGTTTTTAATCAGTTATTCCTCACTATCTCCAAGAGTTCTTTGCTGTTAGTCAAAATGAGACGTACACTATCCTATACTTAATTCAAAAGTACTTTACCAATTTATCTTTGAGGTTGAGGGCTATATACATTTATACATCTGAATATCTCTTGACTGAGTGACATGCCTTTTAGCAGGATTTGATCAACATTCAGTTTGTACACATGCCTATTCATCGAGTTACACATTGAGAAATTGGGACCATTGAGTGGTGATTTGACACAAGTACATGTGCATGGACAATGTAAATTGATAAAGGAAACAATCACAACAACAATCATTTCACTTTTCTTGGCCCACAATAGATAACTTTGGATGTAAGTTTACATATTTTCCCAAACCTTACATTTATTTAATGTGCTCCTGGAGAATGTTTTTTTTTTTTTTTACATTTTATCTTGAGTGTCAAGACGGAGATTGAATGAGAGTTATTGTCACTTCGATTGCATCGTTCTGTTGGCTGCCTTATCATTATCAGTACTGTTGATCAGTTTTATATCAGTGAATATAAAAACATCTATCTACTTCTATCCTCTTATGTGGGGCTGGTATTGGTCTGAATAAATGACGCGATTGGATTGTGACTGCAAGGTCTAATTTGTAGACCAAATTATAATTAAAACATTTGTAGGACTAAAAACAAACTTTTTTTTTTTTGTTTTCAAAGACCGTTGCAAGTTGTATTCCAAATAATGCATACGGTGAATTGTGGGGTTGTTTGAAATAAGTTAGTGTGAGACCATGCTCTTCTAACGGCTTACTGAGGAAGTGCAATTGCCCTGTGTCTTTCTCTCTCAACCATGTTCTAACGGCTTATGATGTAAGTTGCACATTTGGTGAGTAGTTTTTCTCCTTTTGAGTGGGAGTGTTAAGAGCTGACTATTTGCAGGAGAAATCTCTTTAATTGTATTTGTATTAACTGCTTTAATTAAGAAATCTTGTTTTAATTTTATTTGGTGTGTAAAGGGACCTTCCTACTATAATGACCGTGTATCAAATGGACAGTCTGTTTAAATCATTTGTACACACAACTGCCTAATAAACAGCAAAATTGCACAGGTTTTCATGTCTTCCCTTGTTTCTGTTGGCATTGGAAAATGTGTAAAATAAAAAGTTAACATGGCTGCAAATATAAAACTGTTCCAGATTTAAAGAGTAGCAAAAGACCTGGAAGCATGTAAAGAATGTAGCTATGTAAAAATAAAAATAAAATGTATTGGTCACATACACATTTAGCTAGTTATTGCGGGTGTAGCGAAATGTGTTTATAGCTCCAACAGTGTAGTAGTATCTAACAATTCACAATACACACATCTAAAAGTAAAATAATGGAATTAAGTATTATATAAATATTAGGACGAGTAATGTCGGAGTGGCATTGCCTAAAAGTAGAATACAGTAGAATAGAAAACAGTATATACATATGAGATGAGTAAAGCAGAATACAGTATATACAGTTGAAGTCGGAAGTTTACATACACTTAGGTTGGAGTCATTAAAACTCGTTTTTCAACCTCCACAAATTTCTTGTTAACAAACTATAGTTTTGGCAAGTCGGTTAGGACATCTACTTTGTGCATGACACAAGTCATTTACAACAATTGTTTACAGACAGATTATTTCACTTATAATTCACTGTATCACAATTCCAGTGGGTCAGAAGTTTACATACACTAAGTTGACTGCCTTTAAACAGCTTGGAAAATTCCAGAAAATGATGTCATGGCTTTAGAAGCTTCCGATAGGCTAATTGACATAATTTGAGTCAATTGGAGGTGTACCTGTGGATGTATTTCAAGGCCTACCTCTGCCCTCAGTGCCTCTGCTTGACATCAAAAGAACTCAACCTCAGAATGTTTGTTTTTTCCAAACACCTGAAGGTACCACGTTCATCTGTACAAACAATAGTATGCAAGTATATACACCATGGGACTACACAGCCTTCATACCGCTCAGGAAGGTGATGCGTTCTGTCTCCTAGAGATGAAAGAACTTTGGTGCGAAAAGTGCAAATCAATCCCAGAAAAACAACAAAGGATCTTGTGAAGATGCTGGAGGAAACAGGTACAAAAGTATCTATATCTACAGTAAAACGAGTCCCATACGACATAGCCTGAAAGGCTGCTCAGCAAGGAAGAAGCCACTGCTCCAAAACCTCCATTAAAAAAGCCAGACTACGGTTTGCAACTGCACATGGGGACAAAGATCATACTTTTTGGAGAAATGTCCTCTGGTCTGATGAAACAAATAGAACTGTTTGGCCATAATGACCATCGTTATGTTTGGAGGGAAAAGGGGGAGGCTTGCAAGTCGGCAAGGGGGTGACAGCTTCATGTTGTAGGGGTACTTTGCTGCAGGAGGGACTGGTGCTCTTCACAAAATAGATGGCATCATGAGGGAGGAGAATTATGTGGATATATTGAAGCAACATCTCATGACATCAGTCAGGCAAATGGACTATGACGCCAAGCATACTTCCAAAGTTGTGGCAAAATGGCTTTTAGGACAAAGGCAAGGTATTGGAGTGGCCATCGCAAAACCCTGACCTCAATCCTATTGAAAATTTGTGGGCAGAACTGAAAAAGTGTGTGTGAGCAAGGAGGCATACAAACCTGACTCGGTTACACCACCTCTGTCAGGAGGAATGGGCCAAAATTCACCCAACTTATTGTGGCAAGCTTGTGGAAGACTACCCAAAATGTTTGTCCCAAGATAAACAATTTAAAGGCAATGCTACCAAATACTAATTGAGTGTATGTAAACTTCTGACCAATTGGGAATGTGATAAAATAGATAAAAGCTGAACTAAATCATTCTCTCTACTATTATTCTGACATTTAATTCTTAACATAGTGGTGATCCTAACTGACATAAAACAGGGAATTTTTACTAGGTTTAAATGTCAGGAATTGTGAAAAACTGAGTATAAATGTATTTGGCTAAGGCATATGTAAACGTCCGACTTCAACTGTACATATGTGATGAGTATAGCAGTATGTAAACAAAGTGCCTAGTGTTCCATGTCTACAACTGCAGATGTATGTTTGAGAAGCAGAGCTATCTACTTATAACTGACAAAAGAGGAAGATTGCCAAAAACATATCTAGACCAGACTTTTCGAAATAGCTGTGCTGTTCCTATCATACACCTTACACATGACTTCAAAATACCCGTACTGTCCCTTTACATTTGTGTTTACAATCACAAGAGCTTCCGGGTTAATTAGAAAGTTGAAAGCGTAGCAATAGCCACAGCAGCATAGGTAATTGCGTTTTAACCAAATATATCCAGCCACATGTTAAATCAAATGCATTTGGTCAACAATTAGTTAGTTATCCATGTTAACAAACGTTAGCGCTTGTACCTATTTGCTAGCCAGCGTATAGCTAGCTAACGTTAGCATGCTAGCTATGACACTCCTGACGTGCAAACCGATATTTAACGTTATTTTCAGGATTTGTTCAAATTATTTAGGTTAGGGTCAGGGTTAATGGTTTTGGCTAGTTGGTTTGCACGTAAGAGTATCCGTATAGCCCTTCCCTTTCAACGTACATGCTTGCTAGCTACCTAATTCAACGTCAAGAAACCTGACTGTCATCCCAAACTTCAGGTTACAAGTCTCAAGTGTATGTTAGCAGAAGTAGCGAGCTATTTGCATGCTGAGGTTTCACAAGCCTACAGCTAATTTACTGTCATTTATGTACAGGATGGCTTCGTTCGGCTGGAAGAGGAAAGTGGGCGAGCGGGTGTGCAAGGCAGCGGTGCAGCAGTTTGAAGCCGCGGCGGAGAAGCCAGAGGAGGATGGAGTGGACGAGGTGGACTGGCTACATGCTATCAAGCGGCGCCGTGATGCCCTCCTGGAGGACTGCGCTGCGAAGGGAAACAGGCTGAAGGAGGAGGGGACGGTGCTGGCACAAGAGGGCAGGTGAGGGTGACGGCTTTGTCCATGGTCCTGATGGTCTTGTTTCATTTTTGGCAAGAGTACCAACTCAAGATAGGTATAACGGCAAATTTTGTGGACGTGTATTTTAATGTAAGCCATGGGCTGCATCTCAACCTAACTGCAACTAAACCTAGAGAGGGACATCATAGGACACAGAAAGGGATGGACAAAAACTGTGTGTGTGAGGGATATTAATCGGTTAGCTACTGAAAATACATTTGTGACCGACCAACCGGATCAAATCGGTCTTATGTAGCAAAATTTGAATTATTTTTTATTTTTTACATTGGATAAAAGTAGAGACTTAGAGCTAGAAAATGGTATATCATACACTACAGCTGATGATTCATGGGAAAGTAATTCTGCTTTTCATTCACACCCTCTTAAGCCTGAGTCCCATCCATTTCTTTAAGGATTCACGTGTGCCAAACAACCAAAGACTTCAAGACTAAAGACTATACATGTCAATAGACAGTTGTCGCAGTGACATCATGAACATTCTATTCTCATCCGACATCAAACTTTTTATCGTTATGATAAAGTAATAACAGAAAAACTACAGGCTGCAAAACATCAGCAGCCTGGTGGTCAAAAAATATTAACACCAATAAACCCATCCATTTTAAAAATGAATTTAGTGTTACATTTTTTTTTTTAACTAGGCAAGTCAGTTAAGAAAATATTCTTATTTACAATGACGGCCAAACCCGGACAACGCTGGGCCAATTGTGCGCCGACTCCAAATCACCGCCGGATGTGATACAGTCTGGATTCGAACCAGGGACTGTAGTGACGCGTCTTGCACAGAGATGCAGTGCCTTAGACCGCTGCATCGCTCTTGAGCATATGTCAATGTAGCAAGCCAGGCAACTTTCTAAGCACGGTTTTGGTTCGTTTCTAGCTTGTTAGTTAGCTAGCGTTAAGTTAGCGGGCTAGTCAGTTCAAATAACTTAAGCTAATTTGTGTTTATTATTCCAGGAAATAAACTCAGAACAAGATCGTTATTTACAAGTTAATAGCGAGCTAATTACAGAAAATAACTTACGGTTGTGAGTGTGACGAAATAAAAGCAGGGCATTCTACCAGAGAATTTTAGAGCTTGGACACTCGTTGGCCTAGTTTGAAGAGACAGGTGTTTTGTACAATGCCAGAATTATCTCCTTAGCTCTCATACTCTGCTTTTTTTTTTTAAGCTGCGTTAGAAAGAATTACCTACAAATACTGAGCAGCTCATGTTATAGACAGAAGCGTGCTACGTGGCAGACCAATCCGAACTCATCTCTCATCTCTCCATCCATTATCTCAGCCAATCATGGCTAGCGGGAAGGTTCCTCTCTTTTCTGTGGCTAAACCAATTGCTCATAATTTTAAAATTTGATTCATATGTACAGATGGCATACAAGTTTGTTATTAAGGCACATGAAAGTTCACATGTTCCAGAAGGCATTTCTGCATGTTTACATTCAAATGCCTCGCCCGTGAAGTAGTGACGCGTGACATGCGCCTAGTTTCCTGAAACAAGTCACATTTGACTGGTCATGCTTATCAGTATATAGGTTAATTTGCATATTGTAGTGGAATTAAATTGGCGTGTGTATTTTCGCTGGTCATCATGCATCTTGCACTTGTGGATCAGAAAATCAGCCGGTATCTGGTGTGACCACCATTTGGCTCATGCAGCGTGACACATCTCTGTTGATCAGGCTGTTGGTTGTGGCCTGTGGAATTGTGTCCCACTCTTCAATGGGAAGTTGCTGGGTATGGGCTGGAACTGAAACACACTGTCATACACGTTGATCCAGAGCATCCCATACATGCTCAATGGGTGACATGTATGCTGAGTATGCAGGCCATGGAAGAACTGGGACCTTTTCAGCTTCCAGGAATTGTGTACTGATCCTTGCGACATGGGGCTGTGCATTGTCATGCTGAAAAATGAGGTGAAGGCGGCGGTTGAATGGCATGACATGGGCCTCAGGATCTCATCACTGTATCTCTGTGCATTCATATTGCCATCGATAAAATGCAATTGTATTCGTCGTCCGTAGCTTATTCCTGACCATACCATAATCCCACCAATACCATGGGGCACTCTGTTCACAACGATGACATCAGCAAATCACTCGCCCACATGACGCCATACACACTGTCTGCCATCTGCCCAGTACAGTTGAAACCTGGATTTATCCGGGTGAATCTGAACACTTCTCCAGCGTGCCAGTAGCCATCAAAGGTGAGCATTTGCCCACTGAAGTCGGTCACGACGCCGAACTGCCATCAGGCCAAGTCCCTTGTGAGGACGATGAGCACACAGATGAACTTCCCGGAGACCGTTTCTGACCATTTGTGCAGAAATTCTTTGGTTCTACAAACCCACAGTTTCATTAGCTGTCAGACGATCCCGCAGGTGAAGAAGCAGCATGTGGAGGTGCTAGGCTGACGTGGTTACTTGTGGTGTGCGATTGTGAGGCCAGTTGGACATACTGCCGAATTCTCTAAAATGACGTTGGAAGAGGCTTATGGTAGAGAAATGAATATTAAATTCTCTGGCAACCGCTCTGGTGGACATTCCTACAGTCAGCATGCCATTTGCACGCTCCCTCAAAACTTGAGACAGCATGCCATTTGCACGCTCCCTCAAAACTTGAGACATATGTGGCATTGTGTTGTGTGACAACTGCCCATTTTAGAGTTGCCTTTTATTGTTCCCAGCACAAGGTGCACCTGTGTAATGATCATGCTGTTTAATCAGCTTTTTGATATGCCACCTGTCGGGTGGATGGATTATCTTGGCAAAGGAGAAATGCTCACTAACAAGGATGTAAACACATTTGTGCACAGATTTTGAGAGAAATAAGCTTTTTGTCCGTATGGAAAATGTCTGATATTTTATTTCAGTTCATGAAACATGGGACTAACACTTTACATGTTGCGTTTATATTTTTGTTCAATATATTTATCACACACGCACAGCATACATAGGCTATTCTGCTCTTCAAACTAGGCTGTCATAGTGAGCAGCTCCTCAAAACATGTCATTTTTATAAGCCCAGACATTGCTCAATAAATAACCATTCTAAATCCAATCATGTGTTAAAACTGTTCATTGCACCGATTTTATAAAGAGATCATATTTTTATTCGTCATTCGAGTGCATAGGCTATAGGCAATGGTAGGCAGGCAGGCTTCAGCTCATCACGCACCACTTTGCAACGTGAGCTTGAGGCAGTACAATTGTTTGAAACCTAAACATTTGACATTACTTCAAATAATGAGGCATGTCTTATGTTGCTTCAGAGTAGCCAAAATACAACCTTAGAAACTTGGAGGCAATTATTTTATAAAGACCAGCATTTCTCTCCTATTATATTGATTTTCATATCAACTTTATTTTTTTTGCCCAGAAGCCAAAGTCACAATCCTAGTCATATTAACAACCCATCCTAGATGCTATTAGATTCACCTTCTTTCTAAGTTTCTAAAGGAGATTTTTTATCTCTGTCGTATACAGTGGGGCAAAAAAGTATTTAGTCAGCCACCAATTGTGCAAGTTCTCCCACTTAAAAAGATGAGAGAGGCCTTGCACAATTGGTGGCTGATTAAATACTTTTTTGCCCCACTGTATATGGAACCGCTCGCAATAGGTAGGCTCATTTGAACTGTGTTTTCCCACAAATTGATTTTTGAGTAATGTTTGAAAATGATGTTTAAGTAGCTGCTTCATTACTGGATTTGCTTGTTCAATAATAGGTTATACCGCTTTGACTGTAAGACGAAATGCTTGCTATTGTTGCATGCTTTCATTAAAAGGTAGGAAAAATGATTATTTATTTTTTTACTACCAAACAACACAGTATGGTCAAAGACTCAGTAACTTAGTTGTAGTCACGATCTGGTTATCTTTAACCACAAACACAGTTATGTTTTAGTGTTCTTACATATTTATTAACTTATTTCCGGATATCTTTGGAACTACCCACAATGCACTATGTCTCGACTTCATATGGAGAATCGGTGCTATCTAGCTAGTTCCAGCTGGCTAACGTTGCCAACTACTTTAATGATTTTTTTAATTGGCAAGATTAGCAAATTTATGCATGACATGCCCACAACAAATTCTGAACCTACATATCCATGCATGACTGACAAAATTATGAAAGACAAGCATTGTAATGTTTTATTCCGTAAAGTGAGTGTGGAAGAGATGATGGACAATTAAAAAAAAAAAAAAAAAAATGACAAGCCACCTGGGTCTGACAACTTGGATGGAAAATTACTGAGGATTATAGCTGAAGATATTGCCACTCCTATTTGCCATCTCTTCAATCTAAGCCTACAGGAAAGTGTGCCTGCTCTAGTGCTGAGGGATGAATCGTTTTTTAAACAACTAATTGACCGACATTGGTTCAATTATTTCAGTTTCATTTTGTTCAGTTATTTGTATTCAATTATTGAAATAAATAATAATAATTTCTGTGGGCTTAATGCACACATTTTACTGCAGTTTCTCTAGATATAAATCAGATCCAGCTTGAACTGTGCAATGTACTAGGGAGTGTGACGACCCTTCCACTCTGTCTGCCGTATTCTCTCTTTGTTGTTCCCTTATTAGGATGCTGGTGGGCGGAGTTGGGAGGGTCGTCAGCTACATGGGAAACACCTGCTTCTGTTACAGTTAGAGCATGATTGTGAGAAGCTAGAGCATGATCGTGAGAAGCTAGAGCATGATCGTGTAAAGTATGAAAAGGAATTGGCATTTAAACAAGATATGGAGCGTGCTAAAATCAAGTTGCAACAAGAACGTATAGAGTTGGTTAGGGAAGGAAAGATCTCAGGGGAGAGTTTGTTTTGGGAAGGTGATCCAGATTTACCTAGGGGTAGTTCCTCTTTTGGTCGTGCCCCAGAGACATTTGATATTGTTGGGAACTTACGGTTATTGCCTCAGTTTAATGAAAGGGATCCCGAGACATTCTTTTCGTTGTTTGAGCGTGTTGCTGACGCTAGGAGTTGGCCTGATTTTGATCGCACTTTAATGTTGCAGTGTGTGCTGACTGGTAAAGCGCAGGAAGCATATTCAGCTCTTAGTGTACACGACAGTGCCAATTATGATAAAGTTAAAACAGCTGTGTCACAGATTTATGAATTGGTCCCTGAGGCTTACCGCCAACGATTTAGAACTTTAAAAAGGGATGATAAGCAGACTCATGTTGAGTTTGCGCGACAATTATCTTTACAGTTTAATCGCTGGTGTTCCGCCTCTGCAGTTGTGACTTTCCAAGGGCTGTGTGATCTGATTATGTTAGAACAATTTAAGGACACAATTCCTGATCGTATTGCCACGTATATTAACGAACAGAAAGTAAAGAATGTCGCTGAAGCTGCGGTTTTGGCGGACGAGTATGTGTTGACTCAAAAGTGTCTTTGCAGAGCACCGTATTCGGAAAGAGTGGGGGCGTTCGGATAGATTTGGGCTTCGCTCACCGAGATACTTTGGTTCACGGGCAGAGTTCTATTCAACTAGGGTTGAGCCTGACTCCCATGGTAAAGCTGACTTTGGGCAGGAGTGTCACTACTGTCAAGGTTCAGGTCATTGGAAAAACGAATGTCCACTTCTCAGGTCAAAGGGTGCTTACGCTAAATCCAAGCCTACCGCGTTAGCTGCACCTGTTCCACATCAGTTCTTCTCATAACTCATTTCCTCAGGCCCAGGAGAATGTGAAAGTCCATATTGATCCAGACTATTTACCTTTCATTACGGAAGGTTTTGTGTCTATGTTAGGAAGTAAAGACCTAGTGCCAGTGAAGATCCTGAGAGACACAGGTGCCTCTGAATCATTTGTGTTGGAATCTGTGTTACCCTTTTCTGCTAAGACTGATTCGGGGAATAGTGTTCTAATTAGGAGAATAGGTTTGAACACTCTGTCAGTTCCATTGCATAAACTGATGTTGGATTGTGGGCTTGTGAAGGGTGAAGTTGTTGTGGGGGTGCGTCCTTCGTTGCCTATTGAGGGTATCGACGTTATCCTTGGGAATAACTTGGCTGGTGAGCGTGTATGGCCTGTCGTGTTTCCATCTCTAGTGGTTTCCACTAAGCCGTCATTTGTTGTGATTCCTGATGAGAGTGTACAGAGTTTCCCAGAGGTGTTCTCTGCATGTGCAGTGACAAGTTCTATGAGCCGTGGCGAACTGGTCACTGCGCCGACTAATGATAATAATACAAAGAAGTATGTCACTGTTTTCCCTGTTATTCCGTTATCTGTAACCCGTTCAGATCTAATTAATGCGCAACGGGATGACCCCACGTTAGAAGAGTTGCGTGACCAAATTGTGCCTGTAGAACAGTTGGGAGATGTCGCCCATGGCTATTTTCTCCAAGAGGATGTCCTGATGAGAAAGTGGGTGTCTCATGATAGTTGTTTTCTGGGGGAGGCAATTAGTCAGGTTGTTGTACCAGTTAAGCTTCGTGAGTTGGTGTTGGAAACTTCCCACAGCGACGTTGCTGGACATATGGGGATGAGGAAAACCTACAATCGTATATTAAGACATTTCTTTTGGCCTAGATTAAAGAGGGATGTTTCTGATTTTATCAAAACTTGCCACACCTGTCAATTAACTGGTAAGCCTAATCTAGCTATTAAACCGGTACTATTGTTTCCTATTCCTGTACTCAGTCAACCTTTTGAGTATCTGATTATTGACTGTGTGGGTCCCCTGCCTCGTTCTAAAAAGGGTAGCTGTTCGCTGTGATGTGTCAGACCACTAGGTTTCCTGCTGCCTATCCTCTCCGATCTATCACGACTAAATCTGTGTTAAAAGCTTTGACTCAGTTTCTCTCATTGTTTGGAATCCCTAAGGTCATTCAGAGTGATCAAGGATCTAATTTCACCTCTAATCTGTTTAGTCAGGTTCTTCAACAGCTCCATATTAAACACAATTTGTCTAGCGCCTATCACGAGCAAAGTCAAGGAGCACTGGAACGTTTCCATCAAACGCTTAAGTCTTTGTTGAGAGCTTATTGTACTGAGATGGATTGGGAGGAGGGGTTGCCTTGGTTACTGTTAGCCGCTAGGGAGGTTTCACAGGAGAGCACGGGTTTCAGTCCAAATTACCTTGCGTTTGGACATAGGGTGCGTGGACTTTTATCTGTTCTCCAGGATGACTGGAAGTCTCCCGAGCCTCCTCAGTCCCTGTTATCGTATGTGTGTGATTTCCGGCGACGGCTGTATGCCGCTGGTGAAATGGCTAAAGAGAAGTTATCATCTTCACAGGAGAGGATGAAGGGCATATTTGATCGCCGAGCTGAGCCTCGTCACTTTAGTCCGGGTGACCAGGTTCTTGCTCTGCTGCCAATTGTTGGTTCTCCTTTTCAAGCCAAGTTTCAAGGTCCATATACAGTGGTGAGCCAGTACACTGAGCAAAATGATCTAGTGGCCACTCCAGAACGGAGGAAAGCACACCAGCTGTGCCATGTAAATCTGTTAAAACCCTATTATGCACGTTCCTCTGAGACTGAACAGTGGGATTCTGCAGAGGACGCTAAAACCTGTTCTTTTGGCTGATACCGTTGTTTCCTTGGGTTCTTGTCGTGCTAGATCTGTGCATGAGGAGGAAGATGTTCCTGGTCCTGACGATTGTATATTGCAGGGTAGATTGAAAAATTCAGAAACACTGGATATTTTAGACAGTCTTCTCACTCACCTACCTGTTGATGGGCGGAAAGAGATGGTTGGTCTGATTCAGAGATTTCCAGTTTTGTTTTCTGATACACCTACACGTACAAACTTAATAGAACATGATATTGACATTGGAGATGCTGACCCCATTCGTCAGCGGTTCTATAGAGTTTCTTCAGAGAAACTACGTTGTCTGGATGCTGAGGTCAAGTACATACTGGAGAGTAAGATAGCAGAGCCTTCTTTCTCCAGTTGGGCTTCTCCCTGTATCTTGGTCAGTAAACCGGATGGAACAAACCGATTTTGTACGGACTACCGTAAGGTAAACAGTGTCACAAAGCCAGATTTATTTCCTCTTCCTCGGATGGAGGACTGTGTTGATCAAGTCGGTGCAGCTAAGTTTGTGAGCAAATTTGACCTGTTAAAAGGCTATTGGCAGGTGCCACTGACGACTAGGGCACGTGAAATCTCTGCCTTTATTACACCCTTTGGTCTGTACTCGTATTCGGTTATGAGTTTCGGTCTGCGTAATGCACCTGCGACTTTTCAGCGACTTATGAACAGGGTTGTCGCCGGTCTGACCGGGTGCGCTGTTTATTTGGACGATGTAGTGATATATATGCAGATACTTGGGAAGAACATCTGTCCCGTATTCAAACCTTGTTCGAACGTCTGGCTGCGGCTCGCCTCACAATCAATCTGGCTAAATGTGAGTTTGCTCAGGCAACCGTTACATACCTTGGAAAAGTGGTTGGGCAGGGTGAAGTGCGTCCTGTTTGGGCTAAAGTGGTGGCTATTGATGCTTTTCCATCACCAACTACTAAAAAGGAACTGATGCGTTTCTTGGGCATGATTGGTTATTACCGTAGTTTTTGTAGTAACTTCTCTACTGTGGTCGCTCCCTTGACCGATATGCTGAAAGCTAAGGCTGTTTACGTTTGGTCTACTCGTTGTCAACACGGTTTTGAAGATGCAAAGAGGTTGCTTACCTCAACTCCGGTGCTGGCTGTTCCTCGCATGGATTTGTCATTTACCTTGCAGGTGGATGCTAGTCATGAGGGGGCAGGTGCAGTTTTGCTGCAAGCAGATGTGTCTGGGGTTGAGAGGCCTGTTAGTTTCTTTTCCAAAAAGTTTAATGATTATCAGTTGAACTATTCGGTTATTGAAAAGGAAGTGCTAGCACTCATTTGGGCGCTACAACACTTCAAAGTGTATGTCGGGTCGGGGGTAGTACCTATTGTGGTCTACACCGACCATAACCCCCTCACTTTTTTGAGGTCCATGATGTGTCCAAACCAGAGGATAATGCGATGGTGTTTATTTTTACAATCATTCCATCTTGATGTGCGGCACATCAGGGGGACTGAAAACGTGATTGCTGATGCGTTCTCTCGTGCACCCTGTTCCTAAATGTTTACGTGACTGACCATTGTTTCGTATTGTCATGTTCTCTCTGTCCTGTCTGTTCCCTCCTGGTCTTGTTTTCTTCTTTCCTCTTAAATGTTGCTTCCTGTGCGAAGGTTGCTGAGGTTTGGGGAGGAGGTTGGCTGGGGCAAATTGTAAGTGTGAACATGTAACCCCTCATCAATTTGTGGCGCAGAAGCTGTGTCAATTTGGAACTCAGAGGTTGGTATTTTGTTCCGTGGTCCTTGTTGGTCCCCGGTTTTATGGGGGGGAATGTGACGACCCTCCCACTCTGTCTGCCGTATTCTCTCTTTGTTGTTCCCTTATTAGGATGCTGGTGGGCGGAGTTGGGAGGGTCGTCAGCTACATGGGAAACACCTGGGCCCAGGTGTTTCCCAGGATAAATACACCACTTCCCCATTCATGGAGGAGACTCTCTCCATGCAGACACTTTGATAGTTTTTTTTTGTTGTGTTTCTTGGTTGTTTGCTTTAGCACCTTTCAAAACCCTGCATTATCACATCCATGCATGCAAAACACTCACTTACAATACTGATTACTGATTACACACACCATTGTATATTTTCCTTAGTTGCTTTAGTTAATAAATATATATTTTGTTACTCCTTATCTCCACGTTGTCTCCCTTTTGTTACGGGCTTTGAGCCGGTTCGTGACAGGAGTTGTCGTTTCCAGCAGGCCAATGTTCTACATAGTTTAGTGCAGAAAAGGTAATAATTAACAACAATGAGCATAATCCACGGCACAGTTACGAGTCCGGTATGTGTTTCTTTTATGCCTGCTACATAAGAGACCAGAAGAATGCGCTGTCAACAAGGTATTTTTTACCAGAAAATACATGATCTTAGTGATTCAGAGACAGTTGGTATTCAGCAGTCATAAAAGTATGCCATATTTACTTTGAAGAACTAGGCCTATTAAAATAGTGATTTTGTCAGACAGCATAAGCAGCAGCTCTATAGAGGTGAGATGATGACTTGGAATTAAATAAAGTCATCAAATAAAACAAATTTAAAATAGACAACTGAAATATTTTATTAAAGTAATGTTAATAATAAGTGATAAGCATAATGGGCAGTAACTACCATCATGGGGACTTTAATTAAAACATGTATTCTGTGTTCTTACAGCATCCAACCCACATAATGTAGAGTGCATTTAATGTTTAAAATAGTCAAAACCGAAATTGAAAATTGTGGGTTTTTTTAAATCATTGAATTGAAACTACCTATTAAAAAAATCACAAACTAATGCCCTCAAGCCTGGAGTGAAGCAAAAGTAATTCTGCTACCCAAGATTGGCAACGCACCCTTTTCAAACAGCTGAACAATCAACCTGTTACCAACCCTTAACTTTTGGAAAAAATTGTGTTTTACCAGATACAATGCTATTTCATAGTAAACAAATGAATGACAGATTTTCAGCACGCGTATATGGAAGGGCGTTTAACATGTAATGGACTTAAACAAATGACTGATTTGTTGAGAGAAATTGATAATAAAAATACTGGGGGCTTTTTTGTTAGACTTCAGTACGGCTTTTGACATCGATCATAATCTGCTTCTAGAAAAACTAATGTATTATGGCTTTACGTCATCTGCTATATTGTGGATCGAGAGAGGGTGTTTGTTAATGGAAGCCTCTAACATAATCCAGATAGTCAGGCATTCCCCAGGCAGCTGTCTAGGCACCTTACTTTTTTCAATCTTTACTAATGACCTGCCGCTGGCTCTGAGTAAAGCCTGTGTCTATATGTATGCTGGTGACTCAACACCCTACACATCAACTACCACAGCAAGTGAAATCACTGCAACACTTAACAAAGCACTGCAGTCAGTTTTAGAATGAGTGGCAAGAAATACAATACCAGTCAAAAGTTTGGGGACACCTACACTCATTCAAGGGTTTTAATTTATGTTTTACTATGTTCTGCATTTTAGAATAATAGTGAAGACATCAAAACTATGAAATAACACACATGGAATCATGTTGTAACCAAAAAAGTGTTAAACAAATCTAAATATATTTTATATTTCAGATTCTTTGAAGTAGCCACACTTTGCCTTGATGACAACTTTGCACACTCGTGGCATTCTCTCAACCAGGTTCATAAGGTAGTCACCTGGAATGCATTTCAATTAACAGGTGTGCCTTGTTAACTTGTGTAATTAGTTTCCTTCTTAATGCGTTTGAGCCAATCATTTGTGTTGTGACAAGGTAGGGGTGATGTACAGAAGACAGCCCTATTTGGTAAAAGACCAAGTCCATATTTTGGCAAGAACAGCTCAAATAAGCAAAGAGAAATGACAGTCCATCATTACTTTAAGACATGAAGGTCAGTCAATCCGTAAAATGTCAAGAACTTTGAAAGTTTCTTCAAGTGCAGTCGCAAAAACCTTCAAGTGCTATAATGAAACTGGGTCTCATGAGGACCGCCACAGGAAAGGATGACCGAGAGTTACTTCTGCTGCATAAGTTCATTAGAGTTACCAGCCTCAGAAATTTCAGCCCAAATAAATGCTTCAGACATCTCAACATCAACTGTTCAGAGGAGACTGCATGAATCAGACCTTCATGGTTAAATTGCTGGGTACCACAGCATTCGGCAGCGTGCGCCATCGAATCTGGTTTGCGCTTAGTGGGACTATCATTTTGTTTTTCAACAGAACAATGACCCAACACACCTCCAGGCTGTGTAAGGGCTATTTGACCAAGAAGGAGAGTGATGGAGTGCTGCATCAGATGACCTGGCCTCCACAATCCCCCGACATCAACAAAATTGAGAGGGTTTGGGAAGAGTTAGACCACAGAGTGAAGGAAAAGCAGCCAACAAGTGCTCACCATATGTGGGAACACTTAGAAAAGTATTCCAGGTAAAGCTGGTTGAGAGAATGCCAAGAGAGTGCAAAGCTGTCATCAAGTAAAAGGGTGGCTACTTTGAAGAATCAACACCTTTTTGGTTACAACATGATTCCATATGTGTTATTTCATAGTTTTGATGTCTTCCCTATTGTTCTACAATGTAGAAAATAGTTTAAAAATATATATTTTTTAACTAGAATGAGTAGGTTTGTTCAAACTTTTGGCTGATACTGTAATTCCAAAACCCTTTTGGTTTACTTTAATTTAGCTGTAACTTAGGTGTTGATAGTAACTGGCTGAATCTCGCTGTGCATACGTAAGGTTAGCAGGCTTGTAGAGCTAACATTAGCAGGCTGGTTGGCTAGCAACCTTGCAAGCTGATTTGTAACATTTTATTTGTAAAGTAATTTTCTTGTAAGTTGGCAGAAAATGTAATTGAAACCAGTAGTCATAAGTTCAAACGATTTGGTTAAATTTGAAGTCTTTCATTTGAAGTTATTACTGCTGACGTTTACTTTATAGGAAATAGGCTGGTTTGACGGGCCCTCCATATTACGTAACACCCTGCAAATGTTTTTTGGCATTCTTTGGATTTCTGAATAGTTTTATGGAATAACGGGAATAACACAAAAGTGAGGTAACTTTGCATTGGGAGTTTTGATGCGTGTTCTATTGCAAATCCATATGTTACATTTGGTTAAGTTTTTGCTTCCTACCCTTTAAGCTCTTAATGAGATATGTCCGTTACTTGTATGCATGCATAGTATTTTCTGTTGGTCATGTATTTTACTGTTTGGGGTCGGTTAGTCAGCAGCAAAATTGACCAATATGTTCATCGCAAGTGTGTGTCCATGTCAAGGCAATGTTCCATGAGATCGGACATTCACTAATCAGATTGTTTGACAAGCTCAAGCCCAGATGCTGCAGAGTAATCCTCCATCAACATGCTGGCCAGACACACACACACACAGTCACTCTGACTGCTCTGACATTCCATTCCCTGGCTGGGACCCATTTTGCATCTACCATTTTGGAACCGCTGCAGGAGTGCCTGTAAGTGACGCAGGCAGGGATTCGGGCTCCCAGCAGACTGGTGCCAGGGCCTGTGAGTGACGCAGACAGGGGTCTAGACTCTCAGCAGACTGGTGCTAGTGGTCGATGTTCCCAGCAGACTGGTGCCAGCGGTCGAGGCTCCCAGCAGACAGGTGCCAGGGCCTGTGAAGAATGGCTCTATAAAGGAAGAGCTCTCTGCCATGGATGGATCTCTCATTTAGTTAGACTGGATCTGCGCAAACATCTAAACCTGAGACCAATCCAGGAAATTTACTGTGATCCTCATCAATGCTCTTGTCCCTGTTCCCTGAAATGTCAGCGAGCAGCAGCTTCTGGAAGTAATCAATTCTGGCCTTATGAGCGTGGCGTTTTTTTTTTTTTATTATCCTTCTATTAGAATGTTATTTTCTTTTAACAGGGGTTACACAGACAACCAAACAAAGTGCACCACACAGACCAAACACAATAAAATGAATAAGGATAGAGCAAAACATTATACAAAAAGGCAGTCATAAAAACAATATGCGAACTTCACAATTATAACATGGGGCATTTATGGGAGGTTTTCCACATAGGACCACAATGGAGACCAGCTTTTCCAAAGTGTGTCAAACTTCTGGTGTAAATCAAAGGTAAGTTTCTCTAGAGGTAGGATAGCAGTAGCTTGAGAAAGCCACATTCTCAGGTTTGGAACATAATAACAATATGCATTTTTTTGGCTAAGAAAACAAGGGTATCGAACAGATGAGTCAAGATCTAACACAATGTTACAATCAAAGTACAACAAATATACATTTTGTGAAAAAGCAAATTGTCTACTCAAGATCTTCTAGATGTGTAAATGAATATCATTCCAATAAGACTGGATTCTGCTACAATACCAAAAAACATGCATGAATCAAATCAAATAATTTTATTGGTCACATACACATGGTAAACAGATGTTAATGCGAGTTTAGTGAAATGCTGGTGTAACACAGGTCCACTAATGTTGAATACTTATCATTACTAGTGAGATTCCAGTAACAATCATATTATACTATATTGCTATTGATATGTTTGGGGCGGCAGGGTAGCCTAGTGGTTAGAGTGTTGGACTAGTAACCGGAAGGTTGCAAGTTCAAATCCCCGAGCTGACAAGGTACAAATCTGTCGTTCTGCCCCTGTTCCTAGGCCGTCATTGAAAATAAGAATTTGTTCTTAACTGACTTGCCTAGTAAAATAAAGGTAAAAAAAATATATATGTTTAAGTTCACAGCTATTAAATATCAGCTGTCAGAATCTGCATGATGAGCAGCTTATTTTGAGCCAATCAAAACTCAATATTCTCTTAGTCCCTCTCCTAACCTCACGTTATACACCAGTCGGCGCCAATGTGCTGAAAAAGAGCTACCGCCATTCCATGAAAGAAAAACTTAGTTTCAAATTGTTGAAGTAGTATAAAACTGAACTTATCTACTGTGAAGGGATTGAGGGAAAGATTGACGCCAGGATTTGGTTAGTTTTTTTTAGTATGGATTCAGTTCCACCAAGGATGGCGAGCCACCCGAACCCAGGACATTGATAGGAAAATTTGCATGCAAGATTTATTTTCCTGAGATAACACTGAATTTGCACTACCATACTACAGTGTGGTAGGATTTCTTGCAAGACATCATTGCATCATACTTTGCAGTGGGATTGTTATAAGCACATGCTACACTTAAACACCTTACAGTGTTTGATAGGCAGTCACTCACATTTGATTCTAATTCATAGTGGTTTATAAGTCAGTATTTGTGAATTGTGTTGTTTTTCTGTGGATTCATGTTTATTGTATTGCTATTGAACATTGAAATCTGAGAGACCCTCAGCTTAAGATAGTTTGGTGCACCCTAGTAAACTATAGGCAGGATATTTGGCCGATATCTAAGTCTATTTTGCTATTGATGTAT
The DNA here is from genome assembly GCF_013265735.2 of Oncorhynchus mykiss. NCBI lineage: Eukaryota > Metazoa > Chordata > Actinopteri > Salmoniformes > Salmonidae > Oncorhynchus > Oncorhynchus mykiss. Next base: position 19,544,049 of record NC_048569.1, on the reverse strand, counting down.
TTCATTCATATTGAGCTCATTGTACAAATATCACATATCATAATTTACTCAAGGTGATTCATTTTTTGTAAGTATTTGTATTTACAAAATACAAGCCTGCCTTATTTTCCTAAATTATTCAGTTGTGTGGTTTTCATTTACCTAGCTGGTCCAATAAAGTTTAAGCTTAAGCATACAGTAGCCTATAGCATACAGTAGCCTAAAGCTATTGTTACTTGTTACACTTGTGCTTCTAGTTCCGACAGTGCCATAATATTTAACAAGTAATCTAACAATTCCCCAACAACTACCTAATACACACAAATCTAAAGGGGTGAATGAGAATATGTACATTTAAGTATATAGATGAGCAATGGCTGAGTGGCATAGGCAAGGTGCAATAGATGGTATAAAATACAGTATATGCAGTCGTGGCCAAAAGTTTTGAGAATGACACAAATATTAATTTCCACAAAGTTTGCTGTTCAGTGTCTTTAGATATTTTTGTCAGATGTTACTATGGAATACTGAAGTATAATTACAAGCATTTCATAAGTGTCAAAGGCTTTTATTGACAATTACATGAAGTTGATGCAAAGAGTCAATACTTGCAGTGTTGACCCTTCATTTTCAAGACCTCTGCAATCTGCGCGGGTATGCTGTCAATTAACTTCTGGGCTCTGACTGATGGCAGCCCATTCTTGCATAATCCATGCTTGGAGTTTGTCAGAATTTGTGGGTTTTGTTTGTCCACCCACCTCTTGAGAATTGACCACAAGTTCTCAATGGGATTAAAATATTGATGTTTTGTTCTCCGAGCCACTTAGTTATCACTTTTCCGTTATGGCAAGGTGCTGGAAAAGGCATTGTTCGTCACCAAACTGTTCCTTAATGGTTGGGAGAAGTTGCCCTCGGAGGATGTATTGGTACCATTCTTTATTCATGGCTGCAAAGGCAAAATTGTGGGTGAGCCCACTCCCTTGGCTGAGAAGCAACCCCACACATGAATGGTCTCAGGATGCTTTAATGTTGGCATGACACAGGACTGATGGTAGCGCTCACCTTGTCTTCTCCGGACAAGCTTTTTTTCCGGATGCCCCAACAATCGGAAAGGGGATTCAACAGAGAAAATGACTTTATCCCAGTCCTCAGCAGTCCAATCCCTGTACCTTTTGCAGAATATCAGTCTGTCCCTGATGTTTTTCCTGGAGAGAAGTGGCTTCTTTGCTGCCCTTCTTGACACCAGGCCATCCTCCAAAAGTCTTCGCCTCACTGTGTTTGCATATGCACTTGCCTGCTGCCATGCCTGAGCATGGTGCCCCGATCCCGCAGCTGAATCAACTTTAGGAGATGGTCCTGGCGCTTGCTGGACTTTCTTGGGCGCCCTGAAGCATTCTTCACAACAATTGAACCGCTCTCCTTGAAGTTCTTGATGATCCGATAAATGGTTGATTTAGGTGCAATCTTACTGGCAGCAATATCCTTGCCTGTGAAGCCCTTTTTGTGCAAAGCAATGATGACGGCACGTGTTTCCTTGCAGGTAACCAAGTTGACAGAGGAAGAACAATGATTCCAAGCACCACCCTCCTTTTGAAGCTTCCAGTCTGTTATTCGAACAATCAGCATGACAGAGTGATCTCCAGCCGTGTCCTCGTCAACACTCACACCTGTGTTAAAGAGAGAATCACTGAAATGATGTCAGCTGGTCCTTTTGTGGCAGGGCTGAAATGCAGTGGAAATGTTTTGGGGGGATTAATTTGCATGGCAAAGAGGAACTTCGTCTGATCACTCTTCATAACATTCTGGAGTATATGCAAATTGCCATCATACAAACTGAGGCAGCAGACTTTAGAAATTAATATTTGTGTCATCCCCAAAACCTTTGGCCACGACTGTACATGTGATATGAGTAATGTAAGATATGTTAACATTATTGAAGTGGCATTATTTAAAGTGGCATTGTTTAAAGTGACTAGTGAGCCATTTATTAAAGTGGCTAGTGATTGGGTCTCAATGTAGGCAGCAGCTTCTCTGAGGTAGTGATTGCTTTTTAGCAGTCTGATGGCCTTGAGATAGAAGCTGTTTTTCAGTCTCTCTGTCCCAGCTTTGATGCACCTGCACCTCACCTTCTGGGTGGTAGTGATATAACAGGCAGTGGCTTGGGTGGTTGTTGTCCTTGATGATCTTTTTAGCCATCCTGTGACATCAGGTGCTGTATGTTTCATTGAGGGCAGTTAGTTTGCCTCTGGTGATGCGTTGTGCAGACTACACCACCCTCTGGAGAGCCTTGCTGTTGGGGGCGGTGCATTTTCCATACGAGGCTGGATGCTTTCGATTTTGCATCTGTAAAAGTTTGTCAGGGTTTTGGGTGACAAGCCACATTTCTTCAGCCTCCTGAGAATGACAAGGCACTGTTCCGCCTTCTTCGCCACACTGTCTCTGTGGGTGGTCCATTTCAGTTTGTCCGTGATGTGTACGCTGAGGAACTTAAAACATTCCACCTTCTCCACTGCTGTCCCTTCGATGTGGATAAGGGGTGCTCCCTCTGCTGTTTCCGGAAGTCCATGATCATCTCCTTTTGTTTTGTTGATGTTGAGTGAGAGGTTGTTTTCCTGACACCACACCCCGAGTTCCCTCCTCCCTATAGGCTGTCTCATCGTTGTTGGTGATCAAGCCCACTACTCTTGTGTCATCTGCAAACTTGATGATTGAGTTGGAGGTGGGTGGGTGAACAGGGAATACAGGAGGGGGCTGAGCACGCACCCTTGTGTGGCCCCAGTGTTGAAGGTCAGCGAAGTGGAGATGTTGTTTCCTACCTTCACCACCTGGGGGTGGCCTGTCAAAGTCCAGGACCCAGTTGCACACGGCGTGGTTGAGACCCAGGGCCTCCAGCTAGATGATGAGCTTTGAGGTTACTATGGTGTTGAATGCTGAGCTGTAGTCAATGAACAGCATTCTTACATAGGTATTCATTTTGTCCAGATGGGATAGGGCAATGTGCAGTGTGATCACGTCATCTGTGGACCTGTTGAGGCGATATGCAAACTGAAGTGGGTCTAGGGTGGCCGGTAAGGTGAAGGATAATACAGTGCGACGGTGGCACTGTATTATCCTCAAAGCGGCAAAGAAGGTGTTTAGTATGTCTGGAAGTGTGACGTCTGTGTCCAGACCTCTTTCCATGGTTAAATACGGTGGTTTGTGCTTTCAGTTTTGCGCGAATGTCGCCAACCATCCACGGTTTCTGGTTAGGGTAGGTTTTAATAGTAACAGTGAGTACAACATCTCCAATGCACTTCTTTATAAACTCGCTCACCGAGTCAGCGTATAAGTCGATGTTGTTTTCTGAGGCTGACCGGAACATATTCCAATCCGCGTGATCAAAACAATCTTGAAGCGTGGCTTCCGATTCGTCAGACCAGCGTTGAATGGTTCTTGTCACTGGTACATCCTGTTTGAGTTTCTGCCAATAAGACGGTAGGAGCAAGATTGCGTCATGGTCGGATTTGCCGAAGGGAGGGCGGGGGAGGGCTTTGTATGCTTCGTGAAAGTTAGAGTAGCAGTGATTGAGTGTCTTACCTCCTGCGTGTAGTGCAATCAATATGCTGATAGAGTTTAGGTAGCCTTGTTCTCAAATTTGCTTTGATGCAGCCTCAGGATATATGGTTTCCAGTTTACAGAGTCCAGTGAAGTTCCTTGAGGGCCGTCTTGGTGTCCGCTTGAGGGGGAATGTACACAGCTGTGACTATAACTGACAATAATTATTTTGATACATAAAATGGCCGGCATTTGATTGTAAGGAATTCTAGATCGGGTCAGCAAAAGGACTTGAGTTCCTGTATGTTGTTATGGATTACACCATGAGTCGTTAATCATGGAGCATACACCCTTCCTCTTCCCAGAGAGGTGTTTATTTCTGTCGGCGCTATGCATGGAGAGGCCCACTGGCTGAACCGATTCCAACAACATATCCCGAGAGAGCCATGTTTCCGTGAAACAGAGAATGTTACAATCTCTGATGTCTCTCTGGAAGGCAACCCTTGCTCGAATTTCGTCTACCTTGTTGTCAAGGGACTAGACATTGGCAAGTAGTGTACTCAGGAGCGGTGGGCGATGTGCACGTCTACGGAGCCTGACCAGGAGGCCGCTCTGTCTGCCCCTTCTGCAGCGCCGTTGTTTTGGGTCGGCTTCTGGGATTAGATCCATTGTCCTGGGTGGTGGTCCGAACAGAGGATCTGCTTCGGGAAAGTCGTATTCCTGGTCGTAATGTTGGTAAGTTGACATTGCTATTATATCCGATAGTTCTTCCCAGCTGTATGTAATACGACTTAAGATTTACTGGGGTAACAATGTAAGAAATAATACATTTAAAAAAAAACAAAAATAAAAAGTTTAGTCTCTGAAGAACTCAAAGTGAGGCGACCATCTCTGTCGGCACCGTAAGTAGGATTCTCTCTTGAAGGTGCCAGTATCCTGTTCACATTTAAAACATAAATGTGATGCATTGGAAAACATTCTGTGAAAGCGGACAAGTGAATAGTAGGTTCTATGAAAACATTTGAAATGTAGTTATTGTATGCTTATGGAGGTGAATTTGGGGTTGACCCTTTCGCAGATAAAAGCCTATTCTTCCTCAACAAATGTATGTCCAAAGTCTCTCTCCCAAACTTCTCTCAACGCAAAATAGGATGAGGCACTTATGTTCAATGAAATAGAATATATGGATTATAGGATTTTTTTTTTTTTCCAACTTCAGTAATTTGAAAACGTAGTTTATCGACTTTCTTCTGACCCTCTATGAAATGTCTAAGTTGTAGGTACTTAAAAAAATCTTTGTTTGGGGTGTCAAACTCAGTTTTTATATGTTGGAATGATTTAAGAATGTCCTGAGAAAATAAAGTCATAAGGTCAGCAATACCCTTCGTCTTCCAATCCAGAAGTCCAATACTCCTTATTTGTGGGGGGCAATCTGGATTAAGGGCAATCGGTGACCGGAGTGAGAGATAGTCTGGAATCTGCAAGTACCTACTTGCATCTTTCCAAGCTGAGAGTCTATTATAAGACTGTAAAAATGAAGGCCTGGATCTTTTCAAAGCTATTAATAAATGGTAAGGAAGCTAATGCTCTTGGATGACATTCTATTGATCTCATTCCAACCCAAAGTGAGTGGTGTCTTTCTAGGCACCAACTAATCATGTGCTTGATCAGCCATCTGTATGCGTTGCATTGACTTCCCAGCTAGGGCAAATAAAAGTTACTCTTGTTCATGTCCATACACTGACAATGTATACACCCTAATAACATAACTAGCAACCTTCACCGATCTGGGTTCTGTGCTGCTGTAGAGTGGATATTGTCCCGGTAGAAAGTGAGCACAGACTGGGGGTCGTCAAATGTGTGGCTAGCCCTCTGCTATTCCGACCACACGTATGTTCTTTCTCCGGGAATGGTTTACCTGTTCATCTAGACTAACCTTTAGCTTAACGTTCTCGGAGGTAAGCTCTTATTTTTGTTCTCCATTTCGGTAAGCCGGTCAGCGACGTTTCCATATCCTTTATTTTTGTGGTTTGTGTCGCGATAGTTGTTTGTAGTGTTGCCATAGTTGACTGGACTTGAGTCATAATTTCAGCTCCTAGATTTGACACAGAGGAGCAAGGTTCGGTCATGAAATCAGAGCGTATTGTAGCCATTTCTGGGCAGATGGTAACTAGCATGTCCATAACTTTAGCATCCGCCATCTTGTTGCTGGTCTTTGTTGTCTTCTTGTTTAGCGTTTTGTATCGTTTTCCCGGTTCCAGACCTATCCAATAATGCCATACGAATGTGGCTAGAGTCAGTAGGTGTGGAAAATGTGTTCTTGTTTTGATAGTTAAAACATTAAAAGTATCATCCCTTTGTGGAGAGGCCTCGGAACACGTCTTTACGTAGCCATGTTGAAACCGCACCCGAGCGTGGCCTTTTTGAGGACCAACCAAAGTGCTGCGTTTCCAAATATGTCCAGAAGAGGGAGCCATTCTACTGGGAAGGCTCTCAACTACTTTATAATGGAAAAGTTGGCAGAAATGAATATACAGCGTGTACCTTTTATTTACATAAGTATTCAGACCCACTCGAAATTGAGCATATGTGCATTCTGTTTCCATTGATCATCTTTGATGTTTCTACAACTTGGAGTCCACCTGTGGTAAAGACTCTTCCTAGAGCTGGACGCCCAGCCTTGGTCAGGTAGGTAACCAAGAACCCGATGGTCACTCTGACAGAGCTCTAGAGTTCCTCTGTTGAGATGGGAGAACCTTCCAGAAAGACAATACCATTATGCAGTATTGTGTATTTTTTATTTTTTATCGATTTTTGAATAATGCTGTAACGTAACAAAATGTGGAAAAAGTTGAGTGGTCTGAATACTTTACAAATGCACTGTATAACTCATATATTGAATGTGTCCCAGTGGCATCCTAAATCATACGCTTTTGACGTCAACATGTTTTTCATATTTGCTCCATTAACCTTTTTTTATCATTCTCCAAATAAATGGTGTAACCATACAGTAGGCTACCAAAAGTTTGAGTGGGATTTTAATCCTACCTAGGTTTACATGTCCAGGGACACTTAACAGGTTTTCTGTCAATAGCAGCAATGAAGTCTTTTCTGACCCCCTTTGAGAAAGACATTTAAACCATTCATGTCAATAACAGAAAAGTATAATTTCATTTTGTGTATTTGTTCTCTGACCTTACTGATGGTCCAATCTGAAGACATGTTTTAAATCAGCCAAAGCGTTTGTCTACAATGTGAGTTTTTGATATTGTACTGTATTTAGTCTCGACACAAGGGCTTACTGTTTTTTTTTTTTTTACACATTTCAAGGATCAAGTTATGTGAATACATGTTCAAATAGTCAGATCTTAAGTGTTTTTTTGTCAAATTATAGGCACTCTTTATTAAGATGAGCAAACAATACTATATAAAATAAATAATACAAATACTGTGTAATATTGTTTGTAATAAAAAAAAAATATATATATATAAGGACAATTATGTTATTTGCTCAGTATCAATCAAAATGATTGGGGCACCCATGTTTTCAATACTCCATCACCCTCCCATTGCGAGTATAATAAAACTGAGCCTTTTTCTCTTAATGTTTTATGAGATTGGAGAACACATTGGGAAGGATTTTAGCACATTCCTCCATACATAATCTTTCCAGATCCTTGATATCCTTACTCTGCACTTATGGACTGCCCTCTTCAATTCAAACCACAGGTTTTCAATGAGGTGAAAGTCCGGAGACTGAGATGGCTATTGCAAAATGTTGATTTTTGTGGTGAGATGGCATGAAGATGGATCTCTTTGGCCACACACACCGGTAGTGGGGTTTGCATCAAAAAACAGAAACATATGCAGAAAGTACCTCAGACATACTGTAAAATATGATGGTGGATGTTTTGATGTTCTAGAGCTATTTTGCTTCCACTGGTCTTGGTCACCCTTGTTAAATCAAATCAAATCACATTTTATTTTATTTTATTTTATTTTATTATTTATTAAAGGGGCAATCTCCAGTTACTATATACAATTCAGTCCAAAAACGGAATTAATTATATGTACACATTGATGCTTGAATATATACTGAACAAAAATATATAAACACAACATGCAACAATTTCAAAGATTTTACTGGTGGTAAAATGGTCTAAGATATCCAACTCGTAAAACATTTTAGAAAAAGGCTGTGTCGTTATCATTGCAAGAGGAGAGTGCTAGATGCTGAAAAAAGGTGACAATAATTTAGATTTTTATTACATGTGATTTAGTATTTTAATAAACATGAGAAGGCGCGCTCATCATTTCAAATAGGCAACATGTATGTATGTATGTATATAAACAATCTAAATAGACAGGGAGCCTAAGAAGGAACGAAAAATGAATTATTTAGGCCTTTTATTATTTAAATTATTTTAAGGCTATAGCCTACAATGATAACAAATGCGCTTTCTCTCGCGTTTCTCTCGCGTTGGATAAGGGTAGCTGTCCGTGGTTTTGAAACACATCAGTGCGCTGTTGAATTGCCTCTATCACTGAGATGCAGTGCCGTCACTACAGACAATGGTTAGATTCCAGGCTGTATCAATACCGGCCGTGATTGGGAGTCTCCTAGGGCAGCACACAATTGACGCCGCGTCGTCCGTGTTAGGTTTTGCATGGGGTAGGCCGCCATTGTAAATAAGAATTTTGGCCCATTCCTCCATACAGACCTTCTCCAGATCCTTCATGTTTCGGGGCTATCGCTGTGCAGTACGGACTTTCAGCTCCCTCCAAATATTTTCTATTGGGTTCAGGTCTGGAGACTGGCTAGGCCACTCCAGGACCTTGAGATGCTTCTTACGGAGCCACTCCTTAGTTGCCCTGGCTGTGTGTTTCGGGTCGTTGTCATCCCGGAAGACCCAACCACGACCTATCTTCAATGCTCTTACTGAGGGAAGGAGGTTGTAGGCCAAGATCTCACGATACATGGCCCCATCCATCCTGCCCTCAATAAGGTGCAGTCATCCTGTCCCCTTTGCAGAAAAGCATCCCCAAAGAATGATGTTTCCACCTCCGTGCTTCACGGTTGGGATGGTGTTCTTGGGGTTGTACTCATCATTCTTCCTCCAAACACGGCGAGTGGAGTTTAGACCAAAAAGCTCTATTTTTGTCTCATCAGACCACATGTCCTTCTCCCATTCCTCCTGTGGATCATCCAGATGGTCATTGGCACACTTCAGATGGGCCTGGACATGCGCTGGCTTGAGCAGGGGGACCTTGTGTGCGCTGCAGGATTTTAATCCATGACGGCGTAGTGTGTTACTAATGTTTTTCTTTGAGACTGTGGTCCCAGCTCTCTTCAGGTCATTGACCAGGTCCTGCCGTATAGTTCTGGGCTGATCCCTCACCTTCCTCATGATCATTGATGCCCCACGAGGTGAGATTTTGCATGAAGCCCCAGACCGAGGGTGATTGACCTTCATCTTGAACTTCTTCCATTTTCTAATAATTGTGCCAACAGCTGTTGCCTTCTCACCAACCTGCTTGCCTATTGTCCTGTAGCCCATCCCAGCCTTGTGGAGGTCTACAATTTTATACCTGATGTCCTTACACAGCTCTCTGGTCTTGGCCATTGTGGAGAGGTTGGAGTCTGTTTGATTGAGTGTGTGGGCAGGTGTCTTTATTTTATTTTTTATTTCACCTTTATTTAACTAGGTAGGCTAGTTGAGAACAAGTTCTCATTTGCAACTGCGACCTGGCCAAGATAAAGCATAGCAGTGTGAACAGACAGTAACACAGTTACACACAGAGTAAACAATAAACAAGTCAATAACATAGTAGAAAAAAAAGATAATCTATATACAAATCACATTGTAAAATCACATTGCATCCTACAATGTGATTTGGTTAGACTGTAAACTCTCCTTCCAGACTCGCATTAAACCACTCCTATCCAAAATTAAATCTAGAATTGGCTTCGTATTTCGCAACAAAACATCCTTCCCTCAAGCTGCCAAACACCCTCGTAAAACTGACCATCCTACCGATCCTCAACTTCGGCGATGTCATTTACAAAATAGCCTCCAACACTCTACTAAACAAATTCGATTCAGTCTATCACAGTGCCATCCGTTTTGTCACCAAAGCCCCATATACTACCCACCGATGCGACCATCTCGTTGGATGGCCCTCGCTTCATTCTCGTCGCCAAACCCACTGGCTCCAGGTCATCTACAAGTCTCTTCTAGGTAATGCCCCGCCTTATCTCAGCTCACTGGTCACCATAGCAGCACCCACCCGTAGCACGTGCTCCAGCAGGTATATCTCACTGGTCACCCCCAAAGCCAATTCTTCCTTTGGCCACCTCTCCTTCCAGTTCTCTGCTGCAAATGACTGGAACAAACGGCAAACATCTCTGAAGCTGGAGACTCTTACCACCGTCACTAGTTTTAAGCACCAGCTGTCAGAGCAGCTCACAGATCACTGCACCTGTACATAGCTCATCATATTGTATTTATTTATTTATCTTGCTCCTTTGCACCCCAGTATCTCTACTTGCACATTCATCTTCTGCACATCCTACCATTCCAGTGTTTAATTTCTATATTGTAATTACTTCGCCACCATGGCCTATTAAATGCCTTACCGCTCTAATCCTACCTCATTTGCACATGCTGTATATAGAATTTTCTACTGTATTATTGATTGTATGTTTGTTTATTCCATGTGTAACTCTGTTGTTGTATGTGTCAAACTGCTTTACTTTATCTTGGCCAGGTTGCTGTTGCAAATGAGAACTTGTTCTCAACTAGCCTACCCGGTTAAATAAAGGTGAAATATATATATTTTTTAAATATGCGGAGATCATCCGTTCACATACTCTGCGTCTCACAAAGACACAGCGGTTGGAACCAAACATCTCTAATTTGGCCTCATCAGACCAAAGGACTGATTTCCACCGGTCCAATGTCCATTGCTCGTGTTTCTTGGCCCAAGCAAGTCTCTTCTTCTTATTGGTGTCCTTTAGTAGTGGTTTCTTTGCAGCATTTCGACCATGAATGCCTGATTCACACAGTCCCCTCTGAACAGTTGATGTTGAAGTGTCTGTTACTAGAACTCTTTGAAACATTTATTCCAGCTGCAATTTCTGAGGCTGGAAATTCTAATGAACTTATTCTCCCACAGCAGAGGTAACTCTGGGTCTTCCCTTCCTGTGGCGGTCCTCATGAGAGCCAGTTTCATCATACCACAGCAGAGGTAACTCTGGGTCTTCCCTTCCTGTGGCGGTCCTCATGAGAGCCAGTTTCATCATACCACAGCAGAGGTAACTCTGGGTCTTCCTTTCCTGTGGCGGTCCTCATGAGAGCCATTTTCATCATAGCTCTTGATGGTTTTTGCCACTGCATTTGAAGAAACTTTCAAAGTTTTTGAACTGTTCCATATTGTCGTGACGTTGTGTTGATTGTGACGACTGCTGTTCATCGACTGATTAACTGTTTATAATTACATGATTAGATGAATCAGGTAATTATTAACTCAGTCATCTTTGGCACCATAGGAAAGTTTGGTTTTATTGAGTTTCTATTTCCCAAATGTACATTCATATATATATGAATGTTTATGCATGTATGTATATGTGTATATATATATATATCTACCTACCTACCTACCTACCTACCTATATAGATATGCATACTTTTTTTTAGAATATACCTTTATTATTCCCTGGAAACCCTACCACCCTTCCCCTAATTGCCGTAAACTAATAAACAATAACACTTAGGCTTCTACCTTCAGTTTATACATATTATACACATTTTACAGACACAATCTGTTACAATAGTTATATTTAGTTTGTTTTTAGTCCTTCCTCTATTTCTGATGTCCATTCTATTTGTAATTGTGCTATTTCACAACATTTCTGAACCTATATACATTTTACAGACCCCGTATGTTTTACAATGGTTATCTTGTTATTAGTCCCACCCTTCAGCTCCATTCAACCCCTCCCATCTATCTCTTAACACCGTCCGTTTTGGATTTCTATTTGCCATATATTTTTCAACTGTGCTGTGATGCTGAACCTTTCTAATCTCATAGCTTCTACAGATTGTAAATTAAAGAAATTATTATATTATTGATAGATTGACTATGGCTTTTCAAATCACCCACTATTGCTATCTGCAGCGTTAGTTCTAGGCAAATGTTGCAGTTTTTCAGCCATTCCTGGACCTGTGACCAAACACGAGCTACATATGGACTGTTCCAAAATAAATGATCTAATGACTCTGCCTCCTCGCAACAAAATATGCAGAGCTGGGAAGATTGTAGCCCCCATATATATATATATATACACTGCTCAAAAAAATAAAGGGAACACTTAAACAACACAATGTAACTCCAAGTCAATCACACTGCTGTGAAATCAAACTGTCCACTTAGGAAGCAACACTGATTGGCAATAAATGTCACATGCTGTTGTGCAAATGGAATAGACAAGAGGTGGAAATGATAGGCAATTAGCAAGACACCCCCAATAAAGGAGTGGTTCTGCAAGTGGTGACTACAGACCACTTCTCAGTTCCTATGCTTCCTGGCTGATGTTTTGGTCACTTTTGAATGCTGGCGGTGCTTTCACTCTAGTGGTAGCATGAGACTGAGTCTACAACCCACACAAGTGGCTCAGGTAGTGCAGCTCATCCAGGATGACACATCAATGCGAGCTGTGGCAAGAAGGTTTGCTGTGTCTGTCAGCGTAGTGTCCAGAGCATGGAGGCGCTACCAGGAGACAGGCCAGTACATCAGGAGACGTGGAGGAGGCCGTAGGAGGGCAACAACCCAGTAGCAGGACCGCTACCTCCGCCTTTGTGCAAGGAGGATCACTGCCAGAGCCCTGCAAAATGACCTCCAGCAGGCCACAAATGTGCATGTGTCTGCTCAAACTGTCAGAAACAGACTCCATGAGGGTGGTATGAGGGCCCGACGTCCACAGGTGGGGGTTGTGCTTACAGCCCAACACCGTGCAGGACGTTTTTCATTTGCCAGAGAACACCAAGATTGGCAAATTCGCCACTGGCGCCCTGTGCTCTTCACAGATGATAGCACAGGGCACGTGTGACAGTCTGGAGACGCCGTGGAGAACGTTCTGCTGCCTGCAACATCCTCCAGTATGACCGGTTTGGCGGTGGGTCAGTCATGGTGTGGGGTGGCATTTCTTTGGGGGGCTGCACAGCCCTCCATGTGCTCGCCAGAGGTAGCCTGACTGCCATTAGGTACCGAGATGAGATCCTCAGACCCCTTGTGAGACCATATGCTGGTGCGGTTGGCCCTGGGTTCCTCCTAATGCAAGACAATGCTAGACCTCATGTGGCTGGAGTGTGTCAGCAGTTCCTACAAGAGGAAGGCATTGATGCTATGGACTGGCCTGCCCGTTCCCCAGACCTGAATCCAATTGAGCACATCTGGGACATCATGTCTCGCTCCATCCACCAACGCCACGTTGCACCACAGACTGTCCAGGAGTTGGCGGATGCTTTAGTCCAGGTCTGGGAGGAGATCCCTCAGGAGACTATCCGCCACTTCATCAGGAGCATGCCCAGGAGTTGTAGGGGGGTCATACATGAACGTGGAGGCCACACACACTACTGAGCCTCATTTTGACTTGTTTTAAGGACATTACATCAAAGTTGGATCAGCCTGTAGTGTGGTTTTCCACTTTAATTTTGAGTGTGACTCCAAATCCAGACCTCCATGGGTTGATACATTTTATTTCCATTTATCATTTTTGTGTGATTTTGTTGTCAGCACATTCAACTATGTAAAGAAAAAAGTATTTAAGAATATTTCATTCATTCAGATCTAGGATGTGTTATTTTAGTGTTCCCTTTTATTTTTTTGAGCAGTGTGTGTGTATGTGTGTATATATATATATATATATATATATATATATATATATATTTTAAATGTTACCTTTTTATTTAACTAGGCAAGTCAGTTAAGAACAAATTCTTATTTACAATAACAGCCGAACCCGGACGCCCTATGGGACTCCCAATCACGGCCTTATGTGATACAGCCTGCATCCGAACCAGGAACTGTAGTGATATGCAGTGCCTTAGACCACTGCACCACTCGGGAGCCCAGGCAGGAATCAGGAGGATAGAACTATGGTCAAATTTGCCAAATGGAGGTTGAGGGAGAACTTTGTATGTGTCTCTGTGTGTGGAGTAATGGGGGTCTAGAGTTGTTTTCCTTCTGGTTGCACATGTGACATGCTGGTAGAAATTAGGTCAAAAAATGTATATACATTTGCCTGCATTAAAGTCTCCGGCCACTAGGAGCGCCACTTCTGGATGAGCATTTTCTTGTTTGCTTATGGCCTTGTACAGCTCTTTGAGTGCGGTCTTAGTGCCTGCATCGGTTTGAGGTATTAAATAGACGGCTATGAAAACTATAGATACAAATTCTCTTGGTAGATAGTGTAGTTCACAGCTTATCATAAGGTACTCTACCTCAAGCGAGCAATACCTCGAGACTTCTGTAATATTAGACATCGCGCACCAGCTGTTATTGACAAATAGACACACACCCCCACCCCTCGTCTTACCAGGTGTAGCTGTCCTGCCTGATGCATAGAAAACCCAGCCAGCTATATATTATCAGTAAGTGTGGGTTCTAGATTAATTTAATCCCTTTTTGACTGTACCCTTTTTGATTTGAACGAAACCTTCCATGCATGTTTGCCCATGGTAGAAGGGGTCAGAAAGGGCTCAAAGATGACCCATTTTGCATACCCCACCCTACCATGACATATCCATGCTCACCCGCATGTTTGTACTGTATGTCTGTGGTATGTCACACGTGTGCTTGTGAGAGGGAGAGAAAGAGGGAGAATTCTGTAGCATGCCTCACTCTCCATTGATTATACTGCGTAATAGACTCTAGGAGTGTGTGTGATTGTGAGTTTGAGTGGTTTTCTTTAGATATATTGGTCCAGACAATGATCAATATCTTAACATGTTTAAGATCAGAGAAAAAACTGTAATATGACTCACTCTCCAGTCTCCATTGAATTAGCTTATACTGCATGTGCTCTAGGGATGTGTGTGGATTTTTAGATATTGTTTTTATATATGTCAGTCAAGGCAATAATACACAGTGTACAAAACATTAGGAACACCTTCCTACTGTTAAGTTGCACCCCCTTTCCCCTCCAGGACAGCCTCAATTTGTCGGGGGATGGACTCTACAAGGTGTCAAGCGTTACACAGGGATGCTGGCCGATGTTGACTCCAGTGCTTCCCACATTTGTCAAGTTGGCTGGATGTCCTTTGGGTGGTGGACCATACTTGATACACACAGGAAACTGTTGAGTGTGAAAAACCCAGCAGCGTTAGTTTCATGTCACACTCAAATGGGTGTGACTGGCACCCAAATACCATACCCCGTTCAAAGGCACTTAAATATTTTGTCTTGCCCATTCACCCTCTGAATAGCACACATACACAATCCATGTCTAAATTGTCTTAAGGCTTAAAAATCCTTATTTTAACCTGTCTTCTCTTCATCTACACTGATTTGAAGTGGATTTAACAAGTTACATCAATAAGGGACTGACCAGGTGAATCCTGGTGAAAACTATGTCATGGAAAGAGCAGGTTTTCCTAATGTTTTGTACACTCAGTGTGTATACCAACAGTTATTCAGATCTGAACATGTTTAATATGAGAAAAGGGGAAAACGCTGTGAAATGACTCGCTCTCCAGTCTCCAATGACATGCATATGATTTGCTTATAATGCATATATACTCGTTGTGTGTGTGTGTATTCCTTTTTTTTTGTTGAGAGATATCTATCTATCTATCTATCTGGGCCCGTATCCACAAAGTGTCTCAGAGTAGAAAATTGGTTGTAAGTGGTGAGAATATAGACATTTTACTCCTACTCTTAAGGGTAAAAATAAAAGCTTTGCATGAAGCCTCTTTGGTCATAAGAGTCCCACCTGGTGGACAGATATTTAAGACACCTCATGAGATGTCCTAACCAGTTAAGCGTTACCAGCAGGTGTCCTGATAATTGAAAAACGTAGCGAGTCAGTGGTTCCTGCACCACATGCAATTGCTTTGGAGTTGTTAAAATAATTTTATGATATTTCGATATGATCAATCCATAATTAATCTAGACCTGGGTAGTTGACATGACGCCCCTTTGTTTTTGTCCATGATGGCAAACAATACCTTAAATTGACAACTTGGGTGTCTATATTTCAACAGAAAAGTTAGATAAGTTTATAAAATAGGGCCTTGTAAACAAAATGGGAGTAATGTATAGATCTACGGCTCTTTAGCGAAGTCCAGCCAACCTTTTGATACAGGATGCAGTGATGAATATCAAAACTGTCACCTGTAACAAAACTAAGGGCACTATGGTAGATGGCATCCAAAGAGTAGTTGCAGCTGCACTTTGAAAAATGTCACCGTATTCAAGGACAGATAAAAATGTTAATTGAATAATCTGCTTCCCATTGTTTAGAGAAAGTCACAATCTGTTTCTGTAGAAAACGACAACTTTAAATCTTAGCTTCTTAACCAGCTCATCTCTGTTTTCTAAACGTCAAATCCACATCAATCCAAATGCCTAAGTATTTATATGCAGGAACACGTTATATTGGAGAATCATCTAATGAGTGAACATGTAGTTCATCTGAAATGTTCTTACAAGAGTTTAAAATAAAAATGTATTTTGTTTTGCCTGTATTAAGCACACGTTTTAAATCAGCAAGGGATTCCTGTATAGGTATTACATCTTACTGTAATTTTGACACAGAACAACAGTCAGGGCAATAGGATACATAATTGTATCATCTGCATATAAATGAAGTTTACCATTTTTAACAGATTGACCAATAGTGTTTATATAAATAGTGAAGAGAACCGATCCTGAAATCATCCCCTGTTGTACACCTTTATCTACTTCAAGAAATTCAGATTTAACCTCATCAATCATGATGGCTTGAGTTCTGTCACTAAGATAATCGTGAAACCATGAGCCGGTGTCAGAGCTCAGGCTTATCAAGGACAACTTATTCAATAAAATAGCATGATCAACAGGTCCACAAACAAAGCCGCACATTTAATTTGAGTGTCTAAAGCATTGACAGGATCATTAACAACTAAAGTTGTTGCTGTAATAGTACTATGCCCAGGCCTAAACCCAACATGTTAAAATTTGTCTAAATTAGGCATGCCTATAAGTTGGGCAATTGATGACATCTAGGGCTTATGTTAACTTTGATTGTGTTCAATAAAAATGATAGGCCTTTCAAACGTTTGAATGCGAAATTGTATGCAGAATTATCGGCATGTGACTTGATGCCTAGGGTGTAATTTTGCAACAAAAGAATGTTTACTCCAAACGGAAAAAGCAAACGAGAGTTTCCATTGGACAAATGCAGGTAGGTCTCTCCCCGTTTTATTCAGGTAGATCGGTTTTTGTTGCAAAACATTTACCACTGCAATTTTTCATGTACAGTCACATTGACCGTGTTTGTCTGAAGCGTGTTACGTATAGAATTCACAGATGGCGATGCCTCATTGCGATTGTTAACTCCCCATCATTTGTAACAATGGCAATGAGCATCATCACTATCTTTCCTTTGAAGTACCTCAAACTGTCGTGATTACCAGCTGAGATGAAATTTTTATGAGTCATATTTGATTTGAGTTAATTTTACTCCTGGCTCAGAGTTCGTCTGGGCAGTGTCTTAAAACCTACTCTGAGCTGGGAGTTTTTTGTGTGTGAAAACTGGTTTTAACAGGATTCCTATGACCTTCTCTGAGATGCTCTTTGGATATGGACCCTGATCTGATTATTTGAACATGACTTGATTCTTGAAATGTACCCGTTGAGTCCAGAGACTAAATACAGTGCGGTACAGAAATGGCTGTAGTTCACAAATTACAATGAGTTGAATCATATATTTGGCGTATTTGTGCTTAGAACAGGTCAAGTAGCAATACTATATCCTTTTAAACCATTTTTATTCTGAAATGTATTTCAAAATACATATGAATGATTTATTTCACATTTTCTCAAAATCCCAAACTTGACACTGGAAGTATGATACACAATGACAATTGTAACATTTCCATGTGGTTTGTCTAGACACGTGCGAACATTTTTGCACCAAATTTCATGTATTTACAGCAAACAGAATTTGTTCTATGGCACATTTTGATATTGTACAAAATATAGTTAGAGGATGTGAATGGGTTAAAGACTGCTCTGGAACCTTGGCAAATAGTCTTTTTTTTCTTCTTTTTTTTACCTCCTGCTTTGGGCTGGATTTGTGAATGTGTAGTTCATACATGCATAGTCTATGATCAGAATTGCTGTTTTACCTCAATTAGCCACATAATCCCTCGTTTCAAAGCGACTATTTACTGGAAGCTGTTCAGTGCCGTTTTCCCCCATGTGGGCCAGCCCCCTAGCAATTCGAATTCAAGCCAATGAGCTTCAGCCCCTTGCCATTTGAGTGACGGCTAGCAAGATGCACACACAGCATTATTCTTGTTTGAGTTTTTCAAGGCTTGTTTGGAGCCTAATCCGTAATATTATTTTATGATAATAGAAATACTGTATATATTTCTACAACTCATCAACTATTCAGTCCTTTCCAAGACCCAGCTACTCTGTCATATCCAAACTCTCCAACCCACCCATCCTCTCTTTCTTGCTCGTTCTCTCACTCTTTCTCGCTCTCTTTCTATCTCTCTCCCTATCTCTCCCTCCCTCCCTCTCTCCCCCCGAGTTTGTCTTTCATCAGACTTTCAGCATCAGATATTCATAAGCTTTTTATCCATGCCAGACAAATTAATATCATCAATCGTTCTTTGTCTTCAACCGCATAAGTGTTTAGCTGGAGGGAGCTGACAGTCAACGGCTGTCTGAAATGGCACCCTTTTTACTAATGAGGGCCCATAGGGCTCTGGTCAAATGTAGTGTACTATATAGTGAATAGAGTGCCATTTGGGACGCATATACATAGTAATTACTAGACCGCTATGTCAGTGTATCATTCTGTTCTCTGCTCCATAGTTGTCCTTAAGTGGGATGATGATGATAGTAACAAATGCAGCTCTTAACACTGTTTTTCATCATTTAATTGTAATAAGATATTCAGAAGTTGGTGTACTCAATGCTGAGTCAGATGCTGAGCTATATTCAACCTCAATGCTTTTTGTCATCGTGTGTACATTGTGGTTATATAGTAGACCGTCTGCATACAGAATTACCCTGTAATGTAGTCATGCAGCCATTTGAACTGCATGTCTTTGCTCCTTTGCACCCCAGTATCTCTACTTGCACATTCATTATTTGCGGAATTGTAATTATTTTGCCACTTCGGCCTATTTATTGCCTTACCTCAATCATACTTAATTTGCACACACTGTATAAAGACTGTGTTGACTGTACGTTTGTTTACTCCATGTGTAACTCTGTGTTGTTGTTTGTCACACTGCTTTGCTTTATCTTGGCCAGGTCGCAGTTGTAAATGAGAACTTGTTCTCAACTGGCCTACCTGGTTAAATAAAGGTGAAATAATAATAATAATAATAATAAATAAAAAACATGTTTATTTTTGTCATTTTAAGGAGTTTTCAATGACATGATGAAGACAATCCAATTTGACTCGTTAGTCATTAGTCACTGAAATTGAATAATCAGCTGATTCAGTGCAAGAGGTGTCATTACAGTCCCTGGTTCGAATCCAGGCTGTATCACATCCGGCCGTGATTGGGAGTCCCATAAGGCGGTGCACAATTGGCCCAGCGTCGTCCGGCTTAGGCCGTCGTTGTAAATAAGAATTTGTTCTTAACTGACTTGCCTAGTTAAATAAAGGTAAAATATATATATATTTTTTTATATTATGTCCAGCTCAAATATAACTATCAGGCTTATAATGGGTTTCGAATTAGATTCGACTCACATGATCACACATATTAGGCTAGATATAAAATACGTCATGTCTGCCATCGTGCTTGTACAGTATGTGACCTTTTGTATATAACAATTTACCTTTCAGCCAATGAATGCCCATATATCTGACGTTAGTTGATATTGCTCCTCTTACTTTTACAGACCCGTGTTACCAGGGGTGACCAAGTGTAGAAAGATGGTTAGTCAGAAGTAACTGGATTCTGCTTAGGAAACAATGTCTCTTGATTTCTCTGGTTCAGTGTAGCTGGCCAGGGGTTTGGCGATGCTATTCATTAGGGCATGCAAATCAAACTTTATTTGTCACATGCTTACTTACAAGCCCTTAACCAACAGTGCAGTTCAAGAACAGTTAATAAAATATTTACCAAATAAACTGAAGTAAAAAATAGTAAAAAGTAACACAAAAACATAACAATAATGAGGCTATATATAGGGGGTGCCGTTACTGAGTCAGTGTGCGGGGGTACAGGTTAGAGGTCATTTGTAAATGTAGGTAGGGGGAAGTGATAAAGTGATAGATAATAAACAGAGTAGCAACAGTGTGCAAAACAAATTGGGGGGGGTCAATGTAATAGTCCGGTGGCCATTTGCAGGGAATCACTTTTAAAATGTTTCGCAACAGATTTCCCCCCCCCCACCTTTATTTATACAGGTAAGTCAATTAAGAACAAATTATTATTTACAATGATGACCTCATTGGAACGGTAAGTCCACGTAGGCCTCTCCGTTTCAGTCCAATTTCTGGTTTGGTGCCTAATGAACTGGACCCTGAATCTGGCCTGGAAGGGATATGGTTTAGGGTTTTCCCCCACCTCTAAACACATTGACCCTGATGTCAGCCTCTCATTAATGAGGGTTAGATCCCCCTGATGTAATTGGACATCTCCCTGTTATTAGCTAACTACTTGTTTGTGAGCGGAGGCCTTTTGCAGTTTACACACTCGTGTGCGCGATTGTATGGCCATCTGGGTGAGTCAGCCAGAAGAAAATTGATCTGATTTTAAATCCTGCACACAAATTCTATGAGCTTAACTTCCTCTTTTGCTGTTTTGGACTAAATCACTCACTCAGTCCCACTGACTTTGGGTAAACAATAATATAAAACATTTTCAGGTACATCATCTTCTAACTGTGTTTACACTTTAACAAAGAACGCCCTATTTGTTTTTCGCTGACGTCATGGGTGTGTGTGTGTTGCAATAATAAGCACAGCCGGTGCTTAACATCATCATTCGAATATGACATTTTCACATAATGGCCTAGTTGTTCAGCTTATTGCGTTCTTCCTGAAGTACATATGGCTAGGCTAGTTGGTGTGGTTTGATCCCATTTGATCATTACATCTTAGCCCATCATGATTGACATCTTAGTCCATAACCTGAGTTACTCACGGCAGAGGTATGCTTATAGGTATTAGATGTAATCCTTTTGTTTGGATATGTCTGTATGGTATTATCTAGGGCTGGAAATTGCCAGGGACCTCACAATATATTATCACGATACTTAGGTGCCGATACGATATGTATTGCGATTCTCCCTGTTTTTTAGGTATTGCGATTCGATACTGTGATTTTATTGCAATTTGATATTCCAAACATGTTGCTCACTATATGTCTGCTGCAGAGAGAAGACCAAGAGCATGGGAAAACATTTAGATCAGTCAGGGAAATAACATGTTTTCAGCCCTTTTAACTCTATTTAAAAATAATAGTTTTCTATATACTTCAAATATCAAATACTTCAAATATAATATTGATATGTCACTATCTATTGCCCCCTCCACCCCATCACTAGTGTTAACTAAATATTCTTAATATTGACATAGGTGAGACAGGGAGAGCTTATTAGCCTGACCTTACAAAACATTATGGTGTGTACTTAGTCTGCAGGAAACAAACTCAGAGACAATAAGGTTGGCTTTTCTATTATACACTCCAATACCAATTACCAAACTGTAATATATGCAAAGTTTGAATTGGCAATTATAATTATGTTTTTGCAGAATGCTTGAGTAAAGCTGGTAAGCAACCACATTGCTCCTGCTACTCAGATGGGACACAGAGACGTACAGATGTCCAGACAGACAGATGTCCTCACTCCTCAGGAAGGCCTAGGCCACTCAAATCCAAATCAAATGTATTTATATAGCCCTTCTTACATCAGCTTACATCTCAAAGTGCAGTACAGAAACCCAGCCTAAAACCCCAAACAGCAAGCAATGCAGGTGTAGAAGCACGGTGGCTAGGAAAAACTCCCTAGAAAGGCCAAAACCTAGGAAGAAACCTAGAGAGGAACCAGGCTATGAGGGGTGGCCAGTCCTCTTCTGGCTGTGCCCGTTGGAGATTATAACAGAACATGGCCAAGATGTTCAAATGTTCATAAATTACCAGCATGGTCAAATAATAATAATCACAGTAGTTGTCAAGGGTGCAGCAAGTCAGCACCTCAAGAGTAAATGTCAGTTGGCTTTTCATAGTCGATCATTAAGAGTATCTCTACCGCTCCGCTGTCTCTAGAGAGTTGAAAACAGCATGTCTGGGACAGGTAGCACTTCCGGTGAACAGGTCAGGGTTCCATAGTCGCAGGCAGAACAGTTGAAACTGGAGCAGCAGCATGGCCAGGTGGACTGGGGATAGCAAGGAGTCATGCCAGGTAGTCCTGAGGCATGGTCCTAGGGCTCAGGTCCTCCGAGAGAGAGAAAGAAAGAGAGAATTAGAGAGAGCATACTTAAATTCACACAGGACACCGGATAAGACAGAAGTACTCCAGATATAACAGACTGACCCTAGCCCCCCGACACAAACACTGGAGGCTGAGACAGGAGGGGCAGGAGACACTGTGGCCCCATCTGATGATTCCCCCGGACAGGGCCAAACAGGCAGGATATAAATAAATCCTTTGGACCTGCTGTGGAGGGAGGGGGGGGGGGGGGTCATAGGCTTATTTCAGTCCTGTACACTACACTACCTCTGGGTATGTTTTCTGTGGCTAGAATAGAGAAGGGACTTGGGACATGTGCTGCTGGCTTGGATACATATGCACATCCAGTGTTTCTAAGCAGGTTCAAAAGAACCTCAAACTGTATCAATCACGGTGGAAAAACAGCCGATGGTAGTCATCTCGATTGCTAGAACCATTTCCTTTCAGCGTCCTAGTTCATTTTTTAAAACCTTTATTTAACCAGGCAAGTCGGTTAAGAACAAATTAGTATTTTCAACGACGGCCTAGGAACAGTGGGTTAACTGCCTTGTTCGGGGGCAGAACGACAGATTTTAACCTTGTCAGGTCGGGGATTCAATCTTGCAACCTTTCGGTTACTAGTCCAATGCTTTACCCACTAGGCTACCTGCCACCCCACCTGACGGGTGACGAAGAAGACAGGTTGATTTGAATGTATTTTTTGATTTAACCTTTATTTAACTAGGCAAGTCAGTTAAGAAAAAAATCTTATTTGCAGTGACTGCCTACACCGGCCGAACCCGGACGACGCTAGGCCAATTGTGCGCCGACCTATTGGACTCCCAATCACGGCCAGTTGTGATACATCATGGATATGAACCAGGGTGTCTGTAGTGAGTGACACCTCAAGCACTGAGATGTAGTGACTTAGACCGCTGTGCCACTCGGGATCCCACTTGATAGCCACATGGACTCTACAGCAGACAATAAATATAGCTGAAGTAACTCATGTTGATCCATAGATTACCACTATCATATGGTATTTAATAAGCTAACAATCCCTTCAATAATACATGTAATATTCCCAGATGAGGGACAACCACACAGGGAGTGTCTGATTCCATAACTTTATTGGATTTCCTATCAACCGTAAGCTGTTCATACAGTGTGTGCGTATGTTTGCATTCCACAATGAAGGTTAATAAAACCGAAGGCTATCTGTGGGCGTTGGTGTCGTGTTACATCATCAGTCTGTTGGCTGATCCTCGTCTGTCTGTCCATCCGTCTGTCAGTAGTGGGTCATTCAGCCTCCCAGACAGACGTCAGACTATGGCCTTACGTAATTGAACTCTTAACCAGAGGCACTTAACAATAATTCTTATGAAAACTTTAACACAACAGTGAGTCTGAGGTTCTGCTGTTTGTCACGGCTCCATGTAGCTCCGTCTGCTCACACTGGTGCGGCATCAAACAGGTGAGGCACGTAGAGAGATCAACACCACTAAGCTAAACAGTGATTCTATGCTTTATGTGGTCTTTGTAATGCCCTCTTTCCTGTACTCCCTCGTCTTCTGTAAGCCCAGTATAGCCACAGTACAGTAGTTGAGATTTTCCCAGTTTGCTTGTATGCAACATGTTTGTGTGTGAGTACAGTTTGTAACCCTGACGGTGATAATGGAAGGCCGTTTTATTTGTGTTCTCCTCAGACACTGGGAGGCCATTAAGAGATGGGATGAAGCCATCCAGCTGACTCCAGACAACCCTCTACTGTACGAGATGAAGTCCCAGGTACATTACAATACTACAGCTCTCAGCCACTTATCCTCCTCCTCCTGCTGCTCTCCCTCCTCCTCTTGCCCCTTCTAAGCCTCTACTGTACGAGATGAAGTACATTACATGACGTACATTACAGTACTGCAGGTCTCAGACACTTAACCTGCTTTCCTTCCTGCTCTCCAACTCTCCAGTCCTCAGACCACAGCCAGCATGTTAGGGCCAGGTACGTCCACTTGGGACCGGGTACGTCCACTTGGGACCGGGTACGTCCACTTGGGACCGGGTACGTCCACTTGGGACCGGGTACGTCCACTTGGGACCGGGTACGGCCACTTGGGACCGGGTACGGCCACTTGGGACCGGGTACGGCCACTTGGGACCGGGTACGGCCACTTGGGACCGGGTACGGCCACTTGGGACCGGGTACGGCCACTTGGGACCGGGTACGGCCACTTGGGACCGGGTTCGGCCACTTGGGACCGGGTACGGCCACTTGGGACCGGGTTCGGCCAGGTACAGCCAGATACAGTGTCTGTCTCTGCTACACACAGAACATTTTGTTTTGTATGATCCCTTTTTTCTCTTTCTTGTTCTCTGTGCTGGTACAGTACAAATATAGTGTGTCTTTCAAAGATTTCAAAGTGAATCTCTTCATACAGGGATAGTAAGTAAAGGATAGACATGGTTTGTCCTAGATGGTCAAAGATTGTGTGTGCAGTGTGCATGTTGACGTGTTCATGATCCCATGTCATCAGGATAGACCTTCTCCCGGCTGCCACATTGGTATGCTTTAAAGTTAGAGCAGAGGACAATGGTTTGGTCGGCATGGTGTTGCCAATGTGGAAACCATCCAACCTGGGCTCCACTGGGACTATCAGTGTGGGAACCATCTCATTTTGTGGGCAGTGTGCACATAGCCTGTCTTCTCTTGAGAAGGCAGGCCTCTCTCAATAGCAAGGCCATGCTCACTGAGTCTGTACATTAGTCAAAGCTTTCCTTGTGTCAGTCACAGTGGCCAGGTATTCTGCCACTGTGTACTCTCTGTTTAGGGCCAAACAGCATTCCAGTTTGCTCAGTTTTTGGGTTAATTCTTTCCAATGTGTCAGGTAATTATCTTTTTGTTTTCTCATGATTTGGCTGGGTCTTTCTCCCTTCTTCCCTCCCTCCCCTGACACTCAGGTGTCAATGAGATTAGGCTAGCTAGCCAACAGAGATGTGATTGGGGGGGAATCATAGAGCAGAGCAGTTGGCTATCTCTGACTGTGATCTGTAGTCACACCACGTGTCACCACACTTCTCCAATGGTATCTGTACCACAATTAACTTTCTCCTTATATATAGCCTTAACCTTTCCAAGCAGCATTTTCCCTCCCCACTTTTAATGGCTGACATTATCAACCATGATATGAAATCTGAGAAGAATTGAATTACGTGTCCTCATTTAGCCAAGTTCTCAAATACTCAATACTCAAATACTGTATTTTTGGCTGCTAAGTAACTTTATTGGTCATGTTTTAGAAGGGACGCATAAAAAGGGGTCACAAACACGCAGAACTCTATGCTCTGTAGCAGGGGAGACATTCCCCCCCCCCATTAACTATATTCTGATGTGTTTCATTACACAGTTTTAACACTGTCTGACCGGTGCAATAAAAATATCTGTCCCCATTAGTCCAGTCTCTGTCAGTTGGGCGTTCTCCACATGCTGCACGACGAGCTCTAGGAGTCTCTTATCAGACGTTAGACAGCTCTCTCAGCGCCAGAAGACTGAGACAGATGCAACTCAGACATTTGCCATTCACTTTCTCTTATCACCTTCCTCCCTTTAACTCAATTAGCCTCTCTATGACATGCACTGTCCTCTTTGTGTCTGTCCATCACACTCTCCTTTGAATGCCTAGTCCTCCTGTGTTCGTCACTTTCTCCTTTGAGCGTTTTGATTGGCATGAGATCCCATTGCAGCTCAGTCATCACTGATGTCTTTCTGTAAAGCTGCATGAGGCATGAATGTTGAGGACTAACTTCATTGTCCGTTGAATATAATGTTTACCCTAGAATAACAGTCAAAAACAGGATATGAGAGCGGGGGGGGGGTGTGTTTCAAAGACTTCACTGTTTGTTATTTCCCCACACATGTCAACATATATCATCTCTGATAAACCACATTTATTATTCTCATGTCTTAAACAATCACTTCTTGAGTCACGTTTCTCTCTTGGTTAAACAAAAGCAGTGTCTCAGTATGCTGGTTCTGTCCTCTCTACCTCAGTACAGCACAGTGCTGAGGTAGCTCCTGTGGTCTGCAGTCCAGAGACTGATGATTAGCAGTATATCACTAAAGGTCCCTGTGTATCATGGCCTTGAACCTCCCAGTACTCTATCCTCATTGTAATGTAATAGCAGGTTATTTACCAGGATCCTGCCCCTAGTTTGTCTGGCATTGCTAATTATAATACATAACGTAGACAATAAGACTGCACTATAACGTCACGACCAGCACATTTTCCACAGGCACGCCACTAAGGAATATCCGTCAGAGGATGACTGGCTTCACATGCATAGTGATCAGTCCTCTGGTGCCGGGTGCTGTGATCTAATTTCCTACTGACTGCTGAATTGACAAACAGGCCTCAGTTATCTCTGTCACTGATGGTGGAGGAGTGCGACTGGCTTATAAGTGACGTTAACCATCCTCACCATTTTGTGAGTTACTTTGTGTTGCCTGTGTCACCATATCTGTTTATTTATCTGTTGCTAAAGTTGAATAGAATGGTCCTTTATTATATTTTTTATTCAGGATGCAAATGTGACTTTTCCACTAATCCCAGAGACAACACACATACAGTTTACTTCTGTGATGGTGCAAAATATGACCCTTTATGCAGAGTCTGTTTGACCCTTGCCCTCTGACCCTTGACCTCTGCAGGTGCTGACCATTCTGCAGGAGGTGTTCCCAGCAGTGCAGGCAGCAGAGATGGCTGTGAAGCTCCGCCCCCTGTGGTGGGAGGGCTGGCAGACACTAGGCCGTGCCCAGCTCAGTCTGGGTGAGGTGGACCTGGTCAGTTTTACCACCTACACATTTTCCACACTGTCGTGCCAACCCCAAACAAACTGTGCTGTCTCGGATATTTTCTTTTCACATGGTCCTGTTGAGCACAGTTCCAGCAACTTTGGAGGATGTGTAATCAGGCCAGCTTCGTACAGCTTGGTTGGCTCTGCTAGGATTGGCTCTGCGAGGTTTGGCTCTCTAGTGTGAAAAGCAGGTAACCTAACTTGTGATCCATGAACAGAAAAACTAAGATTGTAGTGCATAATGCACTTCTCCCTCTGACATCACTACAGGGTTAGCAGGTGGCAGAGTCGTACGTGTCTCACATGTTACTGTATGGAGGTGAGACTGTAGGGAAGGGGCCCTAGCTTGTCTGTCATCCCCACAGACACTAAAATGTCAGTCATTACCCTGAGCTCTTATTTTTAACTTTTCCCTGTCTCGCTGGGATAAAGTTGCTCTTCTTTTAAAGCACACCCAAGTGCCTGGGGCATGGAAGATCACTTAAGGTGTCCCACAGTGCATGCCTGAACCTGTATGAAACCTGGCTGGATCACAGTTGGACTGCTGCTCTGCCTCTTAGACAGGAGAGAAAAAACACCTAGCTGAACTGAGAACCCCTATGGCTAATGGCCCTGTGTGTACATCTCTACATCTCTAATGTCCCAGGGCAACTTAACTGTCAGAAGTTTACCCAAAACAACAATGGGAAGTGTTGAAAGTTACCTGAGCTACAGCCCGCCAAATATATACACGCTTACATATATAATGGAGAGGAGAAAATGCCAGTCTATTTTTAGAGGGCCTTGTTCAGTCTCGTTTCAGGACGTTGTGTGCATCGACATGTTTGAGTAGCGCCCTGTTTGCACAAAGACGGGCGCAGTGATCTCTGGCTTCACATACACATGTCTCTCTCTCTCTCTCTCTCTCTCTGTCATTTCTCTCTCTCTCTGTGTCATTTCTCTCTCTCTCTCTCTGTCATTTCTCTCTCTCTGTCCATTTCTCTCTCTCTCTCTCTCTCTCTCTGTCCATTTCTCTCTCTCTCTCTCTGTCCATTTCTCTCTCTCTCTCTCTCTGTCCATTTCTCTCTCTCTCTGTCCATTTCTCTCTCTCTCTCTCTCTCTCTGTCCATTTCTCTCTCTCTGTCCATTTCTCTCTCTCTCTCTGTCCATTTCTCTCTCTCTGTCCATTTCTCTCTCTCTCTCTCTCTGTCCATTTCTCTCTCTCTCTCTCTGTCCATTTCTCTCTTGGTCACTTGTTTTTTTCTTGTTCTGTTTCTCCCTCTCTCTGTACTTCCTCCTATGTATCTTTCTTTCTCTATGTATTTACCTAGTGCCCTGATTGACTCTGAATGGAATATGTGCTATTATAATAAAACATCCCATTTTTATATGTAGTGTATGACAAAAGTAGGCTATCAGATCTAAGGGGCGGTTTTGTCATTTGGTTGGGGGATCGTTGTTGAAATGAGAGAAAGGAGCACAGAAGACCTAATTCCATCTTTGAAAGATCTGTGCTTTTGAAAGAACTGTGTGAATACAAACCATTTATCCTATGAGTCTTGACTTGCCAGAGTTCATTTGTCAAAACCTTTTTTTCTTGACAGTTTCGCTTGACTTAGCCTTTATAGTAGTTTTGTTTGCATACTCGTTCCAGTTGGGCAAACCGGTCCATTTCAGGAATGTTGGCCTAATAAGAGCTGAGGTCTCCTTTAAGACTGGTATTTGAGGAGATTAGAGAGAGAAAGTTGTTTAAGTCCCATCCTTTTAACATAGAGATACAGGCCATAATAGTCCAGGTGTGATTGCTGAGTCCTGTAATGGTGGCTAGTAAAATATCTTCACCATTCTGTCAATCATATCGTGTTCTCATTTGGACCCTGAGAAGAATAAGAGGAGGTAGAGAGCAAGCAGGAGAGGGAGAGTGTGCAGGAGAGATGGCGAATGAGAGAGGGGAAGAGGATGCATCTTCACCACCCATGGGATAAGGAGTGTACAACTAAATAATCAGGGCCTGGAGTTTTCCCTGGTAGCCAGAAAAAGATCCTGGCACTACCCATAGTATTAGTAATAAATAATAATATATTGAATGTGTAATGTGCTTTTCGTAGAAAAATTATGTCGAAGCGCTACAGTTAGTGAGTTAAAATAATTAATAACAAGAGACATAAACAAATAAGGACTCAACTAGACCTGCCCATTGACACAAAGAACACCTCTGACGCTACAAGGCCAACAAGGAACACAGCAATAACTAACTAACAGAAGGCCTTCCCAAAGAGGATGTTTTTTAGGCCAATTTTAATGCAGCCCAGAGTCTGTGGTGCCTTCAGGTGGTCCGGGCGTGCGTCCCAGAGGGGGTGGAGCCCAATCCCCCCATGGAGCGGAGCTTGGTCCGGGCGTGCGTCCCAGAGGGGGTGGAGCCCAATCCCCCCATGGAGCGGAGCTTGGTCCGGGCGTGCGTCCCAGAGGGGGTGGAGCCCAATCCCCCCATGGAGCGGAGCTTGGTCCGGGCGTGCGTCCCAGAGGGGGTGGAGCCCAATTCCCCCATGGAGCGGAGCTTGGTCCGGGCGTGCGTCCCAGAGGGGGTGGAGCGAGCCCAATCCCCCCATGGAGCGGAGCTTGGTCCGGGCGTGCATCCCAGAGGGGGTGGAGCCCAATCCCCCCATGGAGCGGAGCTTGGTCCGGGCGTGCATCCCAGAGGGGGTGGAGCCCAATCCCCCCCATGGAGCGGAGCTTGGTCCGGGCGTGCATCCCAGAGTGGGGGGAGCCCAATCCCCCCATGGAGCGGAGCTTGGTCCGGGCGTGCATCCCAGAGGGGGTGGAGCCCAATCCCCCCATGGAGCGGCGCTTGGTCCGGGCGTGCGTCCCAGAGGGGGTGGAGCGAGCCCAATCCCCCCATGGAGCAGAGCTTGGTCCGGGCGTGCATCCCAGAGGGGGTGGAGCCCAATCCCCCCATGGAGCGGAGCTTGGTCCGGGCGTGCATCCCAGAGGGGGTGGAGCCCAATCCCCCCATGGAGCGGAGCTTGGTCCGGGCGTGCATCCCAGAGTGGGGGGAGCCCAATCCCCCCATGGAGCGGAGCTTGGTCCGGGCGTGCATCCCAGAGGGGGTGGAGCCCAATCCCCCCCATGGAGCGGAGCTTGGTCCGGGCGTGCGTCCCAGAGGGGGTGGAGCGAGCCCAATCCCCCCATGGAGAGGAGCTTGGTCCGGGCGTGCATCCCAGAGGGGGTGGAGCCCAATCCCCCCATGGAGCGGAGCTTGGTCCGGGCGTGCATCCCAGAGGGGGTGGAGCCCAATCCCCCCATGGAGCGGAGCTTGGTCCGGGCGTGCATCCCAGAGTGGGGGGAGCCCAATCCCCCCATGGAGCGGAGCTTGGTCCGGGCGTGCATCCCAGAGGGGGTGGAGCCCAATCCCCCCCATGGAGCGGAGCTTGGTCCGGGCGTGCGTCCCAGAGGGGGTGGAGCCCAATGGTATTCTAATGGTATTCAACTGATTTCGGTCACAATCAGATGTAATTTGCGAACTCAACAATTATCATGAAAAGTACTTAGTGTGAGATTAAAGATTAAATTCATAATTCCACCGGCAGGGCAATGGTTTGATTTATTAGCCCATTAGAATGTGAAGTATGATTTGCCCTCCTCCAGAGTTAGACAATTATGTGTAAATCTATGTGCTTATGACTGGTCAGGTGAATGATGGATGGAGGCTGTAGTAATGATGCGATGAATCGCTCTATAAATTAAACTAATGTGACAGGAATGAGGTTTTGTTGTAGCTGACATTCTGAAGAGAGACGCTTCACATTGTTGCTAGTCTCACGCTTCCTCACATCAAATTAGAGGAATTATTATGCAGAAACGGCAGACCTGCATACGGATCCTTTTGAACGTATTTCTTCCGGGAACATAGGGATCCTAGGAAACGTATCTATTACGACTTTAACTGTTCACTCTTTACAGATGGTGGGACTGAAAAGAGAGTGCTATAGATTCTTTGACGTCCTTTGGCTTTTAGATGTACAGCATTTTTGACATGATTACTGTGGACCGTCTAGTAGAGTGATCTTTGATTGTAATATGAACGAACCGTCAACATGTGACTTTCTCTGTAGCATTGGAGTTGTTTTCTGGTTCTTCTCAGCAGGCATATTGTGACCAACAACACCCACGACTCCTTTTAGTCTCAGAGCAGATCTAAATCAACTGAATTGAATACATTTGTGTCTGATTTCAAAACAAAGCCCTGTGTGTTTTCCGGATAATAGTATAAAAAAGCACAAACCACCCCGTTTGAAAACATAAATGTACATTAGAGACCTTCCCTTAACTTTGTTCATTTCCATGATTCCTATTTCAAGACAATTTCACCCCATTCCCAGTGAAAGGGTCTGATTACCATACACTAGCAATGTACATAGAAACAGGACCCCTGGGGACAACCATAACACTACAGTTGTTTTTACTCATCAAGCTTCTCCAATGGTCATATCACGTCAATGCTTTGGTATTTTGTTAGGATCCCCACTAGCTGTTGTGAAAGCAGCAGCTTCTCTTCCTGGGTTCAACATAAAACATGCCATTGTACAGAACACCAATAGGCAAGAACAGCTCAAGGACAGAACTACACAAAATCTAAACACCTTTCCTTTCAAAGCCTTAAATCTTCCCCAATAAATATTTGTCCTTAATACCAGTCATTTGTGTTAATCTTAAATCAATAAAAAGATGTTAACAGAAAGAAAATAGCACAAAGGTCTTCCTCCTGTCAACAGGCGGTGAGGTCCTTCCAGGTAGCGGTCCACCTGTGTCCGTCAGAGCGCCCCCTCTGGTCGGATGACCTGGCGTGGGCGCGGCAGCTGCTGCAGCAGAGACGGACGGCCCAGAACCAGACCCAGCGGGAGGAGGAGGCCCAACGGGATGTCCTGAACCCTCCAGAGCTCCAGCAGGACTACGACTTTGAGTCAGACGAGGTGGTGGTGGCCTGCGCTGCCGTAGCCGAGAGACAGAGACGCTATGAGGAACTGAAGAGGACAGTCGTGGTTGTCGACGCTGAGGGGAATTCTAGGGAGATACCTGTGGAGGAGGCGGGGTCAGGGGACATACCCTCTTCATCACAGGATCAGTTGGTCAAAGCACGGGGACTATGATCTGTCTCTAAGGACTTATGGGCTAGAATGGATCTTATGGACTGAAATGGGTGTTTTTGTTGTTTTGAGTCTTTAGTCTTATGCATGTCATTATGGTTTTCTGCTTTAGTCTACAACAGACTGTGGGTGATAGAGGTAGATTTAATCAAATAGATTTTTGTTTTAGTGTGTTATGTTTTCACTATTTATCAATGCTCTCATATTACTGGCATTTAAAAGACTGAATTTGAGCGTAGCCAAAAATAATTATCATCATCATTTGGCACTCAAGAGGTCAATTGTCACTCATGTTGATTAATCCTCCTCCTGAAAAGAGGATCCCGTTGTGTTTTTGAATATGTCTGTCAGTCCCATTTCTTAGACACATTCAGGGCCGGTTTCCCCAGACACAGATTTAACCTAGTCCTGGACTAAAAAGCTTTTCACTGGAGACTCTCTATTGAGCTTGCTTTTCCATCCAGGACCAGGCTTACTGTGTCCGGGAAACTGCCCCTTAGTCTTTTGAAATGTCTATGAGAACATTTGTCAGATGACCGGAAAATATCTCCCTGGAAAACTCCTCTCACTTGAGTCTATCAGTCAAGCTGTTATTAAAAAAGTTTTCGAATTGCAGTTTCATGCAACATAAAGTCGCAGTTGGAAGTGCTATTTCATAATGACTAACGGACTGGTCTTATCAGTTGGGAAACTCTGTCTCCACGGTAACTCAGAGAAATAAACCCCACAGAGAAATAATATTGCATGTGTATTCCCAGAATTCCAGCTGAGTGTTAGGATTTGTGTGTCATATGACCCTCCATAGGGGACAGGTGAGCTGCTAAAACAATATATCCACCTTGGCCCTGAAATCTAGCAGCTGGATAGCGCTGAAAGCTCTGTGCAGTCAGCCTGGACTGGCCATGCTGAAAAGCCTAGAAGCTAGAACAGTCATTGAATTTGAATGGCATCTTCTAATAACAAGATTGTTTTCATGGGACACTCAAGGGGTTTTGTATGACTAAAACAGGCTATCAGATTTAGGGCTTTATTATTGCCGATATTAAAGAGAGGCGCTGTGAAAGGATTCATGTATCCTCGTCTTTATTAAAATCATATTAAGACCATTTTGTCATCGGTATCTCTCAAATATATTTCCTAATAGTACAGCGTTAAAAGGAGTTTTCTGACAGAGGGAACTGGCCTCGTAGAACATGAACGTCCGGGGATGCTTTAGGATTTAAATAGGGCATTACACGTCAGGAACATTTTGTCAATACAAATCATTAGACAATGAATTGTTATTGGTAAAGAACTACAAACAGTGCCTATGTCATTGTAACTGGAATTTGGTAGGATATGTGTTTTGGTCATCACTACAATAGAAGTAGGCAAAAAAGCAGCAACTATGGGTAAAAGCAGACCTGGTTCTCTCAACAAGTCAACCACACTGAGGGTACGTGTTGTGTTTACAGTGCAAACATCTGCTGATGTTGCCAAAGCCATTCAAATCATTTAAACACCTGGCACAAAAATTCTCAAAACAAGTCTGGAGCATAAGATTGTGGTAGCGTCTCAAAATAGGGCCTGAATGTGTTTGTAACAATAATTCATTTTATACGACTTGAGTTCATTCACTGGTAATGTGGGGGACGATAGGAGCTGTAAACAAATAGTGGGAGAGGGAACAACTGTTTAGACCATGAGAATGCTCATGTATAATGTGAGTTATATTGATGTTTCTATAACTGACCCAGCTGATGTCGTAATACTTTGTTCTGTAAATAATGAGAAAATGGATCCGTTTTACCTGTAATGTGTCAATTGAAAATAAATCAATTGGTTACAAGTAACATTGCAAATTGAATTGGCCTTTTATTTGCTATATGCTATATTTTCACTATTGTATTCACTCCCCCAGCATAAGTCATGGAAAAGATTGAACAAAACTTGCTATGCTACAAATATTAACTAGTGGATGTACAGTACAAAAGCCTATGTTATACATCATTTAAAGTGTAAATCATTTGCCACCCTCACATGTTTTGTCATAAAGGTGCTGTAGTTGAGAAATTACATTTCTTTATTATTGATTAGAGGCATATTAACTGTAAAACACCTGAAAATGCTGCTTCCTTCTGAATAAAATGCAGCAAAGCATATGTAGCCAACCTAAACCAGTCTTTACGGCTGACCTGATGAACCACATTAGGATGAAGGATGGTGACTGCTATTGATCAATGATCTGTAGCCTCTGTCAGATTAATCCTGTAATCAGTATTTATGTTTATTTTTAGTGCCATCAGTGGGCTGGACTGATTGATAACTTATTTGTTCAGAAGCTTTGATCAGGTAGTCAGGTTACCAGGTCAGTCGTAAAGACTGGGTCAGGTTGGCTGCATGTGTTTTCCTGTGGCCTGCTTACGACCTTCCTCATCGAGCTCTGTGGGTATTTCGTTCTACTTCTCATAGCCATAACCGCTTTAGGCAAATACTGCTTATTGATAATAATCTCAGTCAAAGTTGTTGTGAGTTTAGGTCATCAGTAAAACGCTGGTTCAGGTTGATTGTATTTTGCACAGTCCAATATGACCCTCCTTCACCATCAAGCCCTGAGGGAGTTTCTCTACTTCAGAAGGAGTGTGGACAGGACTTGAAACATGGAGCTGTTGAGGGGCAGCCAGAGTTTCAATCTAGCGTACTTCTCATGGCCATATAGTAGCTTGATGCAATGTTTGGTTAGCCTGGTAGTAATGAGATGTCAGTCAAATTTGTCGTGAGGGGGTGCAATCATAGGAGTGCAATATCGTAATGTTGCTCGGTGTCTGAACAGATAGACTTGTGTGAGCTGGTTCATTTTAAACTTTGAAATCCTTAATTTAATATTTTAAACTTAGAAACATACTGTATCTCTTTTCTTTAGCCACATTAAAAGCAAAGCATCCAAAAGCACATTTCAGTTCACTGATATCATTTAATTGGGGGAAAGTAATGCCATGCACCTATAAAGTGTAATTTGAACAAAAGACAACAGCAATGTAAATCCCCTTTGTTATTTCAACCATACAAGCTGTAGGATCTTAATTTGATCACTCTTTTGCGCCGCAGGAAATGCATAGAATCTTTGTGATTTACATCAATTCACTGAACACGCACACTAACACATGGTTATATTAATAATATTCCACTTTTTATGTAGCCTCGTTTTGACCAACTAATAGCCTAACCATTGATTAGGCAACATTATGGACTAAACGTCCAAATCCTGTTGCTGCAGGATTATTTTTCTGCGACAATACAGGTCAAATGAAGATCCTATCTGTACAAGCTCAGTACAAGTAACAGAGTCAAATGCATGGAATTATATGCTCAATAGTCTTGCTGGATTTTTATACTTCATCTTCTCCACAACAATTATTGTCCTTCATTAGAGAAATTACATTTCTTTATTATTGATTAGAGGCATATTAACTGTAAAACACCTGAAAATGCTGCTTCCTTCTGAATAAAATGCAGCAAAGTATATGTAGCCAACCTAAACCAGTCTTTACGGCTGACCTGATGAACCACATTAGGATGAAGGATGGTGACTGCTCATCGAGCTCTGTGGGTATTACCAGTCATTTGTGTTAATCTTAAATCAATAAAAAGATGTTAACAGAAAGGAAAATAGCACAAAGGTCTTCCTCCTGTCAACAGGCGGTGAGGTCCTTCCAGGTAGCGGTCCACCTGTGTCCGTCAGAGCGCCCCCTCTGGTCGGATGACCTGGCGTGGGCGCGGCAGCTGCTGCAGCAGAGACGGACGGCCCAGAACCAGACCCAGCGGGAGGAGGAGGCCCAACGGGATGTCCTGAACCCTCCAGAGCTCCAGCAGGACTACGACTTTGAGTCAGACGAGGTGGTGGTGGCCTGCGCTGCCGTAGCCGAGAGACAGAGACGCTATGAGGAACTGAAGAGGACAGTCGTGGTTGTCGACGCTGAGGGGAATTCTAGGGAGATACCTGTGGAGGAGGCGGGGTCAGGGGACATACCCTCTTCATCACAGGATCAGTTGGTCAAAGCACGGGGACTATGATCTGTCTCTAAGGACTTATGGGCTAGAATGGATCTTATGGACTGAAATGGGTGTTTTGTTTGTTTTTGTTGTTTTGACTCCTTAGTCTTTTGTATGGGATTATATGCTCAATAGTTTTGCTGTATTTTTATACTTCAGGCATTGTTTTGAAACTGCCAAGTCAACCAATATGATACAATTGTTTGCAAATGTTGAAATATAACATACAATTTCAATCCATTTTGTAGCAATTTGACATGGATACAAACTAGCTAGACCTTCTCACAGAGAAGAAACATATTTTTTCTTTCTGAAATAATTTGATGTTATGGGACACAATTCACATTGTAGCCTCAGGATTATACAGTGTATCACAACAATTGTATTGGTGGAGGCCAGTGGTAAGTAGTGGTCCTCGCTATCTGGGATTGTTGGGATGTCCCTACCCCTTTGTAGTTTAAAATGTTACGGTCATGATTAGGTAAATGTTCTGGTTTAGTTAGGGTTTAGGGGGTGTGGAAGTCCCAAGGATCTCAGATAGCACTATGATAGCATGGTAGCATTTAGTGCCTTTCAGTGGGTTTGAGTTTTTGAAAAGTGCAATGAAATCTCCTTGTCTTTATAAAGGTGAAATTACATTTTATGTTCATTACTGATGTGTGTGCTGGTATATGTTTATATTGGTATTCTTGTAATAAGAATGTGACATATATAATAGATCCAATATATGATCTATGTAAATAGATCCAATCTCATACAATCCACATTGGCACCATGTGACATTTTGACCGAACCCTAAACAGGACCTCATGCTTCAGCTAGGAGCATCACTGATGAACTAAACCAACTCCCAGTCTTATTTGCTTCATGTAGTTGTTGTTATAAGAGTACAAACATGACACAGGGAAACATTTTCCTTATGAGTTTAACCCTTCAGAAGTCCCAACCTTTAAGGCTATTAGATGTCCTTTTTCCCCACTGTGACTTTTCTGTGTTATCCGCCACTCTTGTGGAGTTTGTGTTTGTGTCCGTCAGATGCATTTCTCCTGTAAGTTCAGTGTCTCGTCTGTAAACGTCACATGTAGAGTCTTGTCTTTTCTGACCGATGGCACCCTGTTCAGAGGTGAAGGATCAACTGTCCCATCTGTCCTCATTGATATACTGGGGCCTAAAGTGCCCTTTTTGGAATCATTTTGCATCCCCTTCCCCCCTGGTGTCTGTTGGTCCTGTAGCAGGGAGCACTCCACAGCCGGGGGGCTGGGTCTTCCCTCTCCCCCTGTCCCTGTCCCTCTAGACCCCCCCCCGGTCCCCTCCGGCAAATAAAGAAACGTCTGTGAAGTACTGATGACCTCCCTCAGCTCGCGGGACACCAGCGACGGCGAATCCCGGGATACGATGGACGAATTCGGATGACCTTCACCTCCGCAGCGAAATTGACCCCTGACCCCTGAGCCCCGCCCCCGGGAGCCCATACGGCAGAACAGACACTTGATCTTTTCCACCAGCTTCAGCAGGACAGTCTTCCTCAGCAGGATGTAGATCCAGGGATCCAGGATAGGGTTGATGGAGGCAATGCGGATGGCGTGGAGATCTGGGTTCTTCTCCAGGGGAGTTGAATGGGCATCGAACGCAACCATAGACAGCTGGTTCACAAACACTCGCAGCTGAGGGAGGAAAGAAAGGATAGGGACAGGGTTGGAGGGTTATTGGTTATTCAGTGTATTTTTGAGGATGGTGTACCTTTAAAGCTTCAATAGGTCTGTTCAATAGGATTCCCATATTGAATCCTGTTGTGCTATCCTAATTGAATCCTATTGAAGTAGCTTTCCAACCTGCTTATATCTGCACATGTGAATATCATTAGCCTAAACCTACATAGCTGTTATTTGTTATATTATTGTTGCGCAAGAAAAACCTACATAAATACATGACAAACTATCATGGTTGCTATGAAAGCAAAGCTATTTGACTATGGCGTTGTGCGTGTTGGCATAAGATGAGCATGGCATGGGCAGTAGAGCGTACTGTAGCTAGCAGCACTAGTATCTGCCCGGCAGACAGTGGCACAGAAGCCTGGGCAGAGAGCTAATGAAAACACAACCCCACCCCCAGGTTAATCATCAATCATATGAACGTCGCTGGCTATTGGCTATCACCAAGGTCCAATCAACAACCTATCTCAGACAACGTCAAAGTAAGTGAAGTGAAATAACTGTCAGGCACATGGTTAGTTATGACTATATGATAAGATAAGATTATATGGGTGACTCCCTCGGGTTGTTCCTGGAAAATACAGTGGGAGAGAGAACTCTGGTACACTGATTATAGAACCGCAGTCTTCTTCAAATATAAATGTCTGCCTTTCAGTTTATGTTTTTGAAGCTTGCAGGATGAACTGTCTAGTGACTCTGTCCTTAGCTCTCAGTCAAAGCATGGGGACGACATTTAGAACTCAATATCTCATTATAGACTACAGGTTCTTCAGACCTTAAGCCCTCAGTTCATCTTTTCAGTGTTTTTGAAGCTTGCCGGATGAAATGTACTGTCTCTAGTGGGTATGTCTTTACATGTAACTAACTCTCAAATGTGGCATGGGGACGGTTTATAGAACACTATATATCATTGATCCTTTTCAGTGCCTTGCTGTTCATTTGTTCATTTTCTCTGTGGAGTGTTTTTGAGCTTGCAGGATGTACTTTCTCTAGTCACTGTCCTTACAGTATCCTCTTGTAACTACCATGCAGTGCATGGGAACAGGATGGCTTATAGGACTCTGTACAGAGGACAGAGCTCAGTGGAAATGTTTGACACTGGCCGAGCAGCAGACGGACAGGTTTTTGCTCTTACTGCGTCCGTATGTCCAGTTGATCTTGTCTCCATGGGAGAGCTTTTAACTAATAAACTCCATATCTGTTTCCCTGTATAACAAGTATACACAGACAGAATAATCCACTGATGACATCTGGGGCCAGTTGAACCAGTTGGACGTGACAGTCAGGGATATCGTTTAAGATTGATGTCGAAATTGGACATCTATCCATGTCCTGAGGATGACGCGAAATGCCTCCAAAACCGTCCATATAGGGGAACAGTGAGTGCTATTACCATCAAGAAGGATTAAATGGGTCATCCACACCCAGAAATAAAATCATGTCAATTTGGTGAAAGCCTATGTTCTATCAGTAGGTAAAATAACAATTTTCACCCATGATTTAACTTCTAAGTGGTTCGCTTGTGAAAATCAGGAAATTGTGTTGGAACGTGTCATAGATACATAATTCTAGTCACTGGAGATAGGGGATAACACACGATCACATTTCATAACGCTTTTAAAACAATTCCTTGCACTCCAAATCAGCCAATATATGGTATAGGCATACTGTCTAGAACACGTCCATCCGTCTATATCGTCATGACTAAGTATCCATTTCGCTGATATGTGCTCATGCTAAACAGTGCACCTAATTATTCAACTAGGTTTCTCCTTCAAGTACAATGTTGCAATGCGCCATGTCTATGGGAAACAAATTTTACAGAATGAATGGAGAAACGCCCCACCCAACTGACTGTCGACCCATGGCATTCACGCTGTCATGCTGCGTCGCGCGGTTGCTAAGCTAATCGTCACGTGGTTTTCCATCTCCTCAAAATGATCTCTGTGGAAAAGCAGCACAACTCAGAAATGTAATTTATAGCTCAGTACCAGAGACGAACTGCAAGTTGAACTCAGTGAGATAAACTCCAAAATTGACAGTGCAATTTGTTTAAGCGATTTTACAGCTATTTAGCTACTTCACATGCTGATATTGACTTTGGTATTATTGTGTTTAGCTATGTTTTCTAGCTAGCTACTTTGCTAGCCAGCCAGCCAGCCCAGAGCGAGAGAAAGAGAGAGAACGTTGCATTGTGAGTTTTGTAGTAAAAGATTTTGCATATGTTTCTACAAACCTTGTTGTAACAACAAAAATGAAACATTTGTTCACAAAAAATATTGTTTTCACATATTAGTGTTGTTTAACACTGTTAATAAAAATAATTAGTGGGTTTGGGTGAATTATACCTTTAAGGTTTTACTAGGGCATTTTGGATGGTTGTGGACACTGTTTTTTTTGGTTTTAGTTTTAAAACCCTATCCAAAACCTTAACCCTTACCTTAACCATCCGGAATGAATGTCTAAACTTAACCCTTAAAACCCTCTTTGATGTAAAGTCCCCTGTTTTGTGGACCTACGTGGTTCTGGTACCGGTTCTGACCGTAATTTTCACGTTTAAATCGATATGTGGACACCATAGATCGAACTGGCTGGCATTGAGCGGTAGCCCTGATTCTCATGGACACAGTAGTATGTATTTTCTGCCTTAACAAGCAGGATGTGAAATCTGACACCACTTGACGATGGGATATCCCACCTACCATTTAATTCGCTCTTCCAACAATCCCTACATCACAGCCACTAACAATACATATGCCTGGAATCCTTACATCTTAACACAGCAGGAGAGTGGTTTTATCACTGTAGCACATTGAGATCATTTTATAGCCAATAATCTAAAATAATTAATAGATTTTAAACAAAAAACACTTTCTGTTTGTTATAGATCAACATGATTAATATGAAATGGAAGGTGAGTTCCTAACGAGTTCAGGAAGCCAAGCTAGAGCTCTGTGAGACATTCGCAGCGATGGGGGCAGACATTTTGATTGAGAGAGACGTTTCGAAAATATGCACATTTTCTCTAACATTAAACATACAAATATGCATTTTACAGTTATAAGGAAGGTTACATCTTATAGTTAGTTGCTTTATAAATTGATTATACTATATTTTGAAAAAATACAACCAATTCCAAGCCTCATTCTTAACATTTTTTTTAAATAATAATTATTTTTTACCCTTTCTTGAAGTATGCAGCATTATTAGTTATTGTTTATGGTCCTCTCATAATAAATAATTATTTTGGGGGATTACGTAGATTACATTTTCGATTACATTTGGTTACATTTAAGATATTTGAAATTTGAGATTTGGAGAAATGGAACAATACAGGACCAACAAAACCCTTTGAAAATGTAAGTTTGGAAACACTTCTACGTTTGACATTTGGAGAACGTGGATGAATGTCTATTTCTGCAGTGAGACTGTGAGAGCTTGTTGGTATTATTTATTTATTTATTTATCTTAAGGTTGGTCGTAGCTACGTCTGACTTTATGATCACAATTTACACCTGTTGCAAGTCATCCAACCATTATAATAAATGTAAAGCAAACTAGATGATTATTTTAGCACCATTTTCATTAGGACAGTGCCATCGCGCAGCTTTGAGACCGACATGGGGACTCATCTGGATGAATAAATCAATGTCAGATTTTTGTTTTTACTAAATCTCTGTCTACTACTATTTTCTATAAGTATCATGATGAAAATAGTCCCAGTCGGGGAACTGCGCTGCCACATTTTTTGGAACCAAGAATTAAGAGAACAGATGATCGTATGGGACAATATACAAACGTTTTTAAGAATGGTAATTGGGAAAAAAAGAAAATTGTATTTAGCAAATGTATTTATTGGTTGTCTTAATTTTGATAAGAGCTATTCAAATGTTATCAATTGAATGTTATTCAACCAATTTCAAGGTTCCCACTTTTCACAGACATCAATTCAAGGTCTATTCCACATTGGTTCAACGTAATTTGTGGAAACCATGTTGATTCAACCATATGCTCAGTGGGTTGTGTCATTTGATTTTGGGTGGGTTCGCTAGAAATTCTAGAGAAAAAAAATGGTGTCCCCAGAAATTCTGGCCCACAAAAAATGTGGTCCCTAGTTAAAATGTGGAATATCACCACTACCTTACGCACTTCCCACATAGAAGGGCTTACGCCTAGGTGGTGCAACGGTATACTTCTTAGTACCATTTGCATTTCTCAAGGTGGTTAGAGGTGTGGTTATGCACGTACGCACACGGGGTGCACACACGCACGTACACGCACAAAAAGCAT
The DNA here is from genome assembly GCF_013265735.2 of Oncorhynchus mykiss. NCBI lineage: Eukaryota > Metazoa > Chordata > Actinopteri > Salmoniformes > Salmonidae > Oncorhynchus > Oncorhynchus mykiss. The sequence goes on along the minus strand of NC_048569.1, from coordinate 19,501,862 downwards.
GTATTAGCCTGTCTTTCTTATATTTGTGCTAAATCAGCCCATAGAGGGCTGAAGTATTTGCATAGCCTACCTGTTATATATTCTCTAATATTAGATCTTATTAACCCAAGGGCTTCTCTTTCTTATAGTCAGTCCTTGTCTTTTTGGTGACTGGCTTCTAAAGAGAAAAACAACAACAACAAAATCTAATGGTGGAATGAGCTTCCCCCTGAGGCAGAGTCCCTGCCAATCTAAAAAAAAAAAGTGCTGACTGCGGATAACTTCTTTATTGAGAGAAAATGTACTATTGTGATATGTGGTTGTCTCACCTAGCTATCCGAATGCACTAACTGTAAGTCACTCTGGATAAGAGTGTCTGCTAAATGACTAAAATTGAAATGGAGAAGGTAGATGAATAGATAAATTATATTTATTTGTTCATATTTTTCTCAAAGTAAGGAAATATTTATAACGCAAGTGTGCCAGAAATTGACATTAGAGGTAATATTCTGAATAGGCCTAACAACACATCAGCAGACAACCGGCTGAACAATAACAGCAATAACACTTTAATAACACAAGAATTAAGCCTATTCAATTCCTTTATTCGATTGGGAGGGCATTTAGGGTCTCATTTTGGGCATATTCCCTCCAATTTTCAATGCGTATGCTGATGCGTAAAGGTGTTACAACAAATAATGACGTCACACAAACCAGAACGCACTATGCTTTGTATTAACGTTTGCATTTATTAGACAACCCATACTTGTGTCGTGTCTTTTAATTGCACGGTACCAGGTTATCCATTCCTGCACAGTTCGCACACACAACGAGAGATACAAAAGTGAGACCAAAATGTTTGCGCAACTTCAAATCAATCAAAATATTGCAATAGTTATTCGGCAAGGCGTCAAATCACTTACCACTAAAGGTATGGAGCAGATGAGAACCACCACAGAGGTAGCGATGAGCAGAATGACCATCTGGATCTCTGCGCCGGCCATGCGTTGGAAGCTCCGTCTGCGCCTGAGGACAGCTATGCGACCTCCCTGTTCCGTACCCAGCGATGTCCTGCGGATGAACCGCCTGTGCATCATAATCAGCGCCCCGCACACCAGTACGTTGCATATGACCGTGGTGAGGATGAGGAAAGAGCTCACCCCGGCATACATATAGGAGAAGGCAGCGTGCGTGGAGTCGTTAGTCCGCCAGTCGATGAAGCACCAGGTCTCTGGGAACTGCTTTTTCACCTTACCGAGTCCCATGGCAGGCAGCGCGCAGAACAGCACGTTGGAGATGTAGATTCCCGCAAGCGTCAACGCAGCAAGTCTTTGGTCCACGTAATGGTTGTAGAAATATGCATGATTTATGGCCAAGTATCTCTCTATGGACATGGCACAGATAATGCTGAGGCCGACCAGAAAGAAGAAGAGAAGGATGAAGCCGGAGTACTGACACAGTGACTCTCCTCCCGGCCACTTCCCTTGCACACGGGTGGCGATGGTGACGGGGCTGGCCAGCAGCGTGCCCAAAAGGTCGGTCACTGCAAGCCCACACACCAGCGTGTAGAAGGTGGTCTCCTTCTGTTCTTTCCGAGACTTTCGGAGCACCACGATGGCGATAACATTCCCCACCACTCCTAAAATAAACATAATCACCGGAATAGTAGGCTCTCGGGGCCCATCTTTTATCGTGCCGTTATTCATACCTGTCACAATTCTCTCACAATTTCTTTGTGGAATTAAATAGTCACTTCTTCACCAGTGTCCTCCTCTCCCAATCCGTTTGCATGTTATTACCCTTTCCGTAGGTGCGCGCTCTCCAAGTCGTTCAATAACACGCAAAACCATACTTCCCCAATTTCCATTATTTTAACTAACCGTTACACACTTGAATAACAGCTCAAACGAATGTCTCCGTGTTTGAATGTACATGCTCCTCTCTTTAGTTAGTCACAAACGTTTGTTTATTTTTACAATCCGAAGTGTTTCTGTCCCAGACGTGCTGCACACCGCGAGGCCCACATAGACATTGACAAGGGAAGTTTTTGCTCGGAGCTTGTGTTCAACTCCTCCTTCGTCTTCGCTGCCCTCACTGTGCGTTTTGAATTAGAAGCTTCACACTGTGGTGTAGCCTAGCACCCTATGCAATGCAGCAGACGTCTCTACGTCAGAAATGTATTTGAAACCAGGAAACCACACCATGCGTATTTTCCCCCCGTCTACAGGTGACTTCAAATAGGCATAATGACTAACTGTTAGCACTATTTCATTTAGGGGTTATTTTCTGACATTATTGCATTCCAACCATTGATCTTGATTACCCAGGAGCCCAGTCTTGTACAATGGAGCAGTTTTATAAAATGGTTCTTGTTCCTCTTATTTGCATTGCGCACACCCATAATAAATCATGTTATAAATGCCTGCAACGTTTGCAGTTTCCATGTGAGTTATTAGAGGTAGGCTATAGAGTAAAAAAATAATAGTGTTTTAAGTTACCCTTGACATGTCACTCCTGAACTGTAAAAGGCGTAAGAATGTGAATGCATAAAGCGGGTCAGATAAAACCAAAAGTCCTCCAATGGGATCTTAGCCTTCACTATCTGGTTACACATCTACCTGTTTATTAGCTTATTATTTTTAATATATAACATCAGCTATAAGGTGATGAACTGACTCTGACTTGGTACTTAATGTTGAAAGTTATGTCTGCAAACAAGAGTGGAAGAGTTAATGCGCAATAATTGTCCCATGACGAAAAACACGGTGTTTAATTGAGGTTCATGATTTCGATCGTCCATCACCGCCCGATGAACCTCAGTTTTTATGATGGATGGTGCGGGTAATAGTGTGTGTATAACCTGTAACCGCTCCGTTCTATCACCTGCTCATGTAACAGTATAACTTTAGACCGTACCCTCGCCCATACCCGGGCGCGAACCAGGGACCCTCTGCACACATCAACAACAGTCACCCACGAAGCATCGTTACCCATCGCCCCACAAAAACCGCGGCCCTTGCAGAGCAAGTTAGCGCACCACCGCTAACTAAGCTAGCGTTTCACATCCGTTACTCTCATCACCTGCTCTATCAGCACCAGAGAGCAGAACACCCGGAAATCTGCTTCAAATGTACACTATTTTTTATCCGGCTAATTATTTGCAACACAGACTGTAACGGGAATTCTATAATCCTGTAAACGTTCAGATACTCGCTCTGTTGATTTTGTTAATACGTGTCTGTCTGACAGGTTAAAGGGGAGTGAAGGGGGAGAGGGAGAGAGAAGCTTAATCCCAAATCACCCCCAAGGCGTTCACGAGCGCCTCCGCCATTTGTACAAGTGTCCAAAAGCAGAGGGAATATTTGTATTTTGATTTATTATGGATCGCCATTAGCTGCTGCCAAAGCAGCAGTAACTCTTCCTGGGGTCCAGCAAAAAATTAAGGCAGTAATACACATTATAATAACATGTTTAAACATTAAAATAGATTTCACAACAGATTTCATAATACATTAAGTGTGTGCCCTCCAGCCACTACTCTACTACTACACAAAATGCAGGTGTACATGTGTATAGTTTGTATGTTATGTGTGTTTGTATGTGTGTGTTTGTATGTGTGTGTTTGTACCTGTGTGTGTGACTCTTCACAGTCCTCCCTGTTCCATAAGGCATATTTTTATCATTTAAAAAAATCTGATTTATTGCCTGCGTGAGTTACTTGATGTGGAATAGAGTTCCATGTATCCATTGCTCTATGTAGTACTGTGCGCCTCCCATACTCTGTTCTGGACTTAGAGACTGTGAAGAGACCTCTGGTGACATGTCTTGGGGGGTGTGCATAGGAGTCCGAGCTGTGTGCTAGTAGTTTAAACAGACAGCTTAGTGCATTCAACATGTCCATACTTCTCTACTTTGAGCCATGAGAGATCGACATGCATATAATGTTAGCTCTACGTGTACATTTAAGGGCCAGCCGTCCCTCTTTGTGGCACCTGTCCACATGTCTGGGCCGTAGTCCAGGTGCGACAAAACTAGGGCCTGTAGGACCTGCCTTGTTGATATTGTTGTTAAGAAGGCAGAGTAGCGCATTATTATGGACAGAGTTCTACCCATCTTAGCTACTGTTGCATCGTTATGTTTTGACCATAACAGTTTTACAATCCGGGGTTACTCCAAACTCCTCAACTTGCTCTATTTCCACATTATTTATTACAAGATTTAATTGAGGTTTAGGGTTTAGTGAATAATTTGTCCCAAACACAATGCTTTTAGTTTTCGAAATATTTAGGACTAACTTATTTCTTGCTAACCATTCTGAAACGGACTGCAGCTCTTTGTTAAGTGTTGCAGTGATTTTTAAATGTAATTTTTTTACCCTGTTTTTCTCCCCAATTTTGTGATATCCAATTGCGAGTTTGTCTCATTGCTGCAACTCTCCAATCGACTCGGGAGAGGACGAAGGTCGAGTCATGCGTCCTCCCAAAACATGACCCGCCAAACCGCAACACCCACCCGCTTAAGCCAGCTGCACCAATGTGTTGGAGGAAACACTGTTCAACTGATAACCGAAGTCAGGCTGCAGGCGCCCGGCCTGCCACAAGGAATTGCTAGAGCGCGATGAGCCAAGTAAAGTCCCCTGGCCAAATCCTCCCCTAACCCGGACAACGCTACCCGAATTGTGCTCCACCCTATGGGTCTCCAGGTCACGACCGGTTGTGACACAGCCTGGGTTAGAACCTGGGAGGCCCAGTGTTGCATTTATTTCACTCGCTGTAATAGCTGACGTGTATAGTGTTAAGTCATCAGCATACATAGACACACAGGCTTTACTCAGAACCAGTGGCAGGTCATTAGTAAAGATTTTAAAAAGAAAGGGGCCTAGACAGCTGCCCTGGGGAATGCCTGATTCTACCTGGATTATGTTGGAGAGGCTACCATTAAGAAACACCCTCTGTGTTATGTTAGTCTCTCAATCCACAACATAGCAGGCAGTGTAAAGCTATACTATTTTCCAGCAGCATGCAATGATCAAAAGATCAAAAGTCTAACAAAACCACTCCCACAATCTTTTTATTATAATTTTCTCTCTGCCAATCAACATTCATTTGTGTAAGTGAGGAGCATGTTGAACATCTGTTGTTAATGTATTTACTGTAAAATAGCATTGTATCTGGTCAAACATAATTTTTTTCAAAAGTTTACAAAGGGTTGGTAACAGGCTGATTGGTCGGCTATTTGAGCCAGTAAAGGGTGCTTTACTATTCTTGGGTAGTGACTTTTGCTTCCCTCCAGGCCTGAGGGCACACACTTTTTTTAAAACTTAGATTGAAGAGATGGCAAAAAGAAGTGGCAATATCGTCCGCTATCATCCTCAGTATTTCTCATCCAAGTTGTCAGAACCAGGTGGCTTGTCATTGTTGATAGACAACAATACTTTTTTCACCTCTTCCACACTCACTACGGAATTCAAATTTACAATGCTTGTCTTTCATAATTTGGTCAGTTATACTTCTATGTGTAGGTTCGGCGTTTGTTGCTGGCATGTCATGCCTAAATTTGCCAATCTTGTCAATTTAAAAAATCATTAACCTCTAGTGACACCCCATCCCGTGAACGGGACCGTTGTCATCATCTGACACTAATTAGCATAACGCAACGGACATAAATCTTCCTAGAAAATATTCCTATTCATGAAAATCACAAGTGAAATATATTGGAACACAGCTTAGCCTTTTGTTAATCACCCTGTCATCTCAGATTTTCAAAATATGCTTTACAGCCAAAGCTAGACAAGCATTTGTGTAAGTTTATCGATAGCCTAGCATAGCATTATGCCCTGCTAGCAGCAGGCAACCTTGTCACGAAAATCAGAAAAGCAATCAAATTAAATCGTTTACCTTTGATGAACTTCAGATGGTTTCACTCACGAGACTCCCAGGTAGATAGCCAAAGTACATTTTTTCCCAAAATATTATTTTTGTAGGCAAAATAGCTCCGTTTGTTCTTCACGTTTGGCTGAGAAATCGACCGGAAATTGCGGTCACGACAACGCCAAAAAATATTCCAAATTAGCTCCATAATATCGACAGAAACATGGCAAACGTTGTTTAGAATCAATCCTCAAGGTGTTTTTCAAATATCTATTCGATAATATATCAACCGGGACAATTGGTTTCTCAGTAGAAGCGATTGGAAAAATGGCTACCTCTGTACTTTACGGAGATTTTCTCCGGGAGCATCATGTGACCACTTGCGCAATGTAGCCCCCTACGGCTATTCTTCAACATAAATGCGTAAAACTACGTCACAATGCTGTAGACACCTTGGGGAATATGTAGAAAGCGTAAGCTGGTTGATGGCACATTCACAGCTCAATAGGGACTCATTGGAACGCAGCGCTTTCAAAATATGGGGCACTTCCGGATTGGATTTTTCTCAGGCTTTCGCCTGCAACATCAGTTCTGTTATACTCACAGACAATATCTTTACAGTTTTGGAAATGTTAGCGTGTTTTCTATCCAAAGCTGTCAATTATATGCATATTCTAGCATCTTGTCCTGGTAAAATATCCCGTTTAAAACGGGAACGGTTTTTTTTTTCAAAAAAAAAAGTAGTTCGCAATATCCGTGGGTTTTGTGATGAATGAGCCATCTGATTCAATGAATGATGCAGCTGAGTTGACCTTTTTGCCCAAAATTTTATTTAAGGTGCTCCAAAGATTTTTACTATCATTCTTTTTTATCATTTATCTTTGTTTCATATGTATAGTTTCTTCTTATTTTTGTTCTGTTTAGTCACATGGTTTCTCAATTTGCAGTAGGTTTGCCAATCGGTTGTGCAGTCAAACTTTTTTGCCATTCCTTTTTTCCTCATCCCTCTCAACTTTAACATTTTTCAATTCCTTATCAATCCATGGGGATTCAACAGCATTCAACAAAATTTTTACAGTAATTTTCTTAACGGGTGCATGTTTATTAGTAACTGGATTAAACAATTTCATAAATGTGTCAAGCGCAGCGTCTGGTTGCTCCTCATTACACACCACAGACCTCAAATATTCTTTACATAGCCAACATAGGAATCACTACAAAACCTCTTGTAGGACCTCTAATACACTATATTCTTTAGCCTTTAGAACTTTGGTTTTCCTAGATACAGTGGGGCAAAAAATATTTAGTCAGCCACCAATTGGGCAAGTTCTCCCACTTAAAAAGATGAGAGAGGCCTGTAATTTTCATCATAGGTACACTTCAACTATGACAGACAAAATGAGAAAAAAAATCCAGAAAATCACATTGTAGGATTTTTAATGAATTTATTTGCAAATTATGGTGGAAAATAAGTATTTGGTCACCTACAAACAAGCAAGATTTCTGGCTCTCACAGACCTGTAACTTCTTCTTTAAGAGGCTCCTCTGTCCTCCACTCGTTACCTGTATTAATGGCACCTGTTTGAACTTGTTATCAGTATAAAAGACAACTGTCCACAACCTCAAACAGTCACACTCCAAACTCCACTATGGCCAAGACCAAAGAGCTGTCAAAGGACACCAGAAACAAAATTGTAGACCTGCACCAGGCTGGGAAGACTGAATCTGCAATAGGTAAGCAGCTTGGTTTGAAGAAATCAACTGTGGGAGCAATTATTAGGAAATGGAAGACATACAAGACCACTGATAATCTCCCTCGATCTGGGGCTCCACGCAAGATCTCACCCCGTGGGGTCAAAATGATCACAAGAACGGTGAGCAAAAATCCCAGAACCACACGGGGGGACCTAGTGAATGACCTGCAGAGAGCTGGGACCAAAGTAACAAAGCCTACCATCATTAACACACTACGCCGCCAGGGACTCAAATCCTGCAGTGACAGACGTGTCCCCCTGCTTAAAACTTGTTGAGGATAGGGGGCAGTGTTTTCAGTTTGGATGAATTGCGTGCCCATAGTGATCTGCATCCTACTCTGTCCTAGATTGCTAATATATGCATATTATTATTACTATTGGATAGAAAACACTCTGAAGTTTCTAAAACTGTTTGAATTATGTGCATATAACAGAACTCATAGGGCAGGCAATTTTCCAAACAAGAAGTGAAATTCTGAATGTGGGTCAACTTTGACGTCATCGCCCTTCCTTTCCCAACAAGATATGGATCTGGTAGCACTTCCTACGCCTTCCACTACATGTCCTCATTCAGTAGAACGTGGAATGCAGCTTTTGGTGTGAACTTTGACCGAACGGGAGGGGAAATAGTCACTGTCCCGACAGAATGCCATTTTCCTGTGGCGCATTTCTCTGTGGGTGCCACCGTCGTTCCATTTGGCTGCAGCTGAAAACGTATGATCCAGTTGGAATGTTATTGGATATATATGATAATAACATCCTGAAGATTGATTCTGTACTTAGTTTGACCAGTTTATTCGACCTGGAATATATATTTTTGAAGTTTTCGTGCGAGTTGTCCTGGACCAGCTTCAGCTTTTGGGCACGTGAGCTGAAAGTGGTAGCAAATGCAGCTAATTGGACACTAATTATGGAACAAAACAATGATTTATTGTGGAACTAGGACTCCTTGCACTGCATTCTGATGAAAGATGATCAAAGGTAAGGGAATATTTATGATGTAATTTCGTATTTCTGTTGACTCCAACATGGCGGAGAAATACTTTTACGTCTGAGCGCTGTCTCAGATTATTGCATGGTAGGCTTTTTCCGTAACGTTTTTAAAAAATCTGACACAGTGGTTGCATTAAGAACCAGTGTGTCTTTAATTATATGTAGAACATGTATCTTTAGTCAAAGTTTATGATGAGTATTTCTGTTATCTGGCGTAGCTTTCTATAATTCCTCCGGATATTTTGGAGGCATTTCTGAACACGGCGTCAATGTAAACATAGATTTGTGGATATAAATATGCATATTATCGAACAAAACATGAATGTATTGTGTAACATGTCATATGAGTGTCATCTGATGAAGATTTTCAAAAGGTTAGTGATTCATTTTTATCTCTAATCCTGCTTTTGTGACTCTATCTTTGGCTGGAATAAATGGCTGCGTTTTTCCTTTGATTTGGTGGTGGTCTAACATAAATATATGCTCTGTTTTCGCTGTAAAACATTTTAAAAATCGGACATGATGGGTAGATGAACAAGATGTTTATCTTTCATTTGAGGTATTGGACATGTTAATGTGTGAAAGTTAAATATTTCTAAAGAATATTTTTGAATTCCCTGCGCTACCTTTTCAGCTGAATGGGGGGGGGGGTTCCCCTCAGGGAACGCCTTGCCATATTAAGCCAGTACATGTCCAGGCCCGTCTGAAGTTTGCTAGAGAGCATTTAGATGATCCAGAAGAAGATTGGGAGAATGTCATATGGTCAGATGAAACCAAAATATAACTTTTTGGTAAAAACTCAATGAATGGGGCCATGTATCGTGAGATTGAGTGAAAACCTCCTTCCATCAGCAAGGGCATTGAAGATGAAACGTGGCTGGGTCTTTCAGCATGACAATGATCCCAAACACACCGCCCGGGCAACGAAGGAGTGGCTTCGTAAGAAGCATTTCAAGGTCCTGGAGTGGCCTAGCCAGTCTCCAAATCTCAACCCCATAGAAAATCTTTGGAGGGAGTTGAAAGTCCGTGTTGCCCAGCAACAGCCCCAAAACATCACTGCTCTAGAGGAGATCTGCATGGAGGAATGGGCCAAAATACCAGCAACAGTGTGTGAAAACCTTGTGAAGACTTACAGAAAACGTTTGACCTCTGTCATTGCCAACAAAGGGTATATAACATGTCATTGCCAACAAAGGGTATATAACAAAGTATTGAGATAAACTTTTGTTATTGACCAAATACTTATGTTCCACCATAATTTGCAAATAAATTCATTAAAATCCTACAATGTGATTTTCTGGATTTTTTCTTCTCATTTTGTCTGTCATACTTGAAGTGTACCTATGATGAAAATTACAGACCTCTCTCATGTTTTTAAGTGGGAGAACTTGCACAATTGGTGACTGACTAAATACTTTTTTGCCCCACTGTATATACTGTATTCTATGCCATTCTACGGTATCTTAATCATTTAATAATGTTTACGTATCTGGTATTACTCATCTCATATGTATATATTTTTTCTATACTATTCTACGGAATCTCATTCATTTAATAATGTTTACATATCTTGCATTACAAATCTCATATGTATATGCTGTATTCTATACTATTCTTCTGTATCTTAGCCACTTAATGTTTACATATCTTGCATTTCTCATCTCATATGGATATACTGTTTTCTATACTATACTATTCTAGTCCGTTCCGCTCTGAGTCCGTTCGCTCATCTATATGTATGTAGTCTTATTTCATTCCAACTTAGATTTATGTGTATTGGTTATATGTTGTGCAATTTGTTAGATATTACCACACTGTCGGAGCTAGAAGCACAAGCATTTAGCTACACCCGCAATAACATCTGTTGATGTGTATGTGTCCAATACAATTTGATTTCATTTGAATTAGTGGACTGAACTTGGGATCCACACACACACACACACACACACACACACACACACACACACACACACACACACACACACACACACACACACACACACACACACACACACACACACACACACACACACACACACACACACACACACACACACACACACACGCACACAGTAGGTGTAGAATTCCCATTAGAGTTATTATTGTGAGCAGCATTAACCTTAACTGTCCTGCAGCACCATCGTCTATCTCTTTAGCTACATAGTAAATGTACCGTACAGATAGCAGCTCATTTCCTCATTCTACACAGCATGCCTATTCAGCAACATTAGATACCTCTTACATGATTCACTATTATGAGCAATGAGTAAGGGTGCCATTAGAAATGATTTATCAATTCCCATATTCAAAGCATTTCCATGCAAGGGTTAGTGTATAGAGGTTTCATTATAATGGTTGTCGTTTGCCTTTTCTGAGTCACAATGTCAACCTTAGTTCAGCACTGTAGATTTTGATCATTGAGGAACATCTAAGACATCTGTTCATAAAATGTATACTTTTTGGTGTGATGTTCAAGCTATAGGATGCTGTATAAAGATTACGGAAAGAGCACAGTCTAGATATGTTTGACAAAACATTGTGTTTACTCTATGTGTGGCAACAATGGAATGGTTTTTCTAAGGATTAGTGGGGAATGTTGAGTGCAAATTTCTCAATATCATGACAAAGCAAGAAAAACAAGATCATAAGACCTGAGTCTGTATATTTAACTAGTGACTGTTGAACACACATTGAGGGCCAGATTTAAGTTTCAAAGATTGCATAGTTGTTTCCCAGTGGGGATAAAATAACCAAAAATAAACCTTGAACATTACACTGTTTTCATTCAAACCTTACCTTACATAATCCTCCTCTTATCCTTTTTGTGAGCCTTTAGTAATCTGTTTAATTTCCTCTGGAAAAAACAAGTGCAAACTTTGCACCCAATTATTAGTCAATCTGACCCTACCTCGTCTGACTTGACAGGATCTGTCATCTGATGTAAAAGTGTCATATGAGAGTTTCCCAAAAATGTAAAAGTGCACTTGCACTAAGATCATCTGTCCATTGGTAGGTAATGAACCAAACAATGAACATAATGCTAAATATCATCTTTAAGTTTCGAGGAATTAGTCACAGTTCAGTTAATTATTTGTGTTGTCTCAAAGAGCATACACAAACCTATTTACAGTGTGAATGGTAAGCAACCATTATCATCGACAAATATCTCCAGTTTTGGTATCTGTGGTAAAACATCATTGTAAATAATCTTTTTTTTGATTGACATATGACTACGTAGTTGAGGTGAATAAAACAAGCCATTTAATGTATTACACTATTGAAAAACCTGAAAAAATGTTCTAGATGAACCACTGAATGTACTTCCCGAAACGGAACCGAAACCTGTGTGGTTTAAACTGAAGACGGGGGCTACACAGTTTCCAGCAGCACTCTGGTTCAGTCTCAGTCTCCATTGTAGATATACAATAGATAGATGGGACATCCCCCTCTGAAGCACTATTTGTCTGAAAATCTAACTGCCATTTTTTATTAGCAACTTTTTTATTTTAAGCACAATTAGCATAGCATCCGTCAAAATAGAAGCTATATCATACTGTGATAAAATACAAAATATAGACGTGTGTTTCTGGATGCTATATATCTATAATGTCAAAGAGCGAACCGCAGCAGCACTCAGTGTCAACGGGAAGTTCACTGGGGTGGTAAACATCTCGACTTGTGTCCCAAATGGCACCCTATTCCCTTTATATTACTTTTCACCAGGGCCCATAGTGAATAGGGTGTTAGTTGGGATGCTACCCATAAGCTGGGTTTTACCACATAAAGCACAAATACTTTTATAGTGTTGCAACCTTTCCTGTACTGTATGACACTGTTTCCACATGATATCCTGCATGTCACTACTGAATGTCTACTGTATTTCTTAGTTTATTTATACACATAACAGGTGTTTGATGCTTTGCATGGTGTTTTACTGCAAACAGAAGAACACCATGGTTATAGGCCTACTGTCACGCCCTGACCTTTATTATTTTTGGTTAGGTCAGGGTGTGACGAGGGTGGTTTGTTTAGTTTTGTATTGTCTAGGGGTTTATATGTTTATGGTTGCCTAGATTGGTTCTCAATCAGAGGCAGCTGTTTATCGTTGTCTCTGATTGGGGACCATATTTAGGTAGCCATATTCCTTGGGTAGTTTGTGGGTTCTTATTCTATGTTTAGTTGCCTGTCTGCACTAGCCATATTAGCTTCATGTTTTGTTGTTTTGTATAGTTTGTTCAGTGTTCTTTCTTTATTAAAGAAGTATGTACGCTTACCACGCTGCGCCTTGGTCTCCTCCATATGACAACCGTGACACCTACTGACGAAGCACCTTCTCTCTTACAAAAACATCTGTCTTTCTGATTGGAAACAAGGGTGTGATTTGTAAAACGCAATTCTCTGTGGTGCGTTTGAATTTAATGGAACGTTGTTTTCCTCAATATAACATATAGCTGATATCTAATGGGAACCCAGGTTATTGGAAATAATCATCTGTTTCATTGTCTTCACTCTCCGTTTCAATCCGTAGGCCTATAACACTGTGTGAACTTTATGCTCAAAGGATGTTAGTCACTGTGCAAGTATGGTACACTCTGTTTGAATCAAATAAAGTTCCATTTTGTTTTTAACAAAAAACAGCTGCAAGAGGGACAATATTTAGATGTTTGTTTCAGCCTTGGTCAGGATGTTGACAGTGCGTTGGTAAGGAACAAATAAAACAAACATACTAATATCCTATTCAGGCAAGTTTATTTATTTAAGATTATTGGTATTTTAGGGTTGATGTGAAGGTAAATTGGCATAGAGATGTAACCAAAACTATCACACGCAGAGAAGGCAATGAGTAAGTAATGAGAATTATTACAATATGTGAAGGAAAATGCAGTACATTATAACAACTTCCTCACCAACACGCTCAGTGACCTGTCCTCTTCCTCTTTTTCTCATGTAAGACATCCTGTCACTGAAGTTAATGGCTAGAGACGAAATCAATGAACAGTGTCAAGTGTTAGCTAAGTGATTGATGGTGGTCCTCTGTAGCTCAGTTGGTAGAGCATGGCACTTGCAACACCAACATAGTGGGGCGGCAGGTAGCCTAGTGGTTAGAGTGTTGGGCCAGTAACCGATCGAATCCCTAAACTGACAAGGTGAAAATTCGGCCCCAGAACAAGGCTGTTAACCCACTGTTCCTAGGCCATCATTGTAAATAAGAATTTGTTCTTAACCTCTCCTCTCTGACTTGCCTAGTTAAATAAAGGTTAAATAACAAATAATAAATAAATAGTGGGTTCAATTCCCGGGACCACCCATACATAAAGAAAATTCCATGCCTAAGTCACTTTGAAGAAAAGTGTCTGCTAAATGGTATATTATAATGTTAAATAGTGTACATCCATTACAACACAACATCTTCTCAGTATTTATGAACAAGCTACAGTAGAATGGCAATTACTAATGTAATTAGAGGCTTCTTACTCATCAAACTCGTGTATAGCCATGGTCTTATTATAATATTCTCATCAGTGACAGAAGCTTTCGATATAAAAATCAACCATAATGTGTCGTAATCTACAGTTACAGTTTAAATACTTTGGGGGCTATTCTATTCCTGATGACTAGCAGACACTAGCTCTCCATTCAACTTTGAAATGGGTTTTAAAGAATCTTACCAGCTTGAGAGGGATGGAATGGTCTAAGCTAAGGCCACATGAGTCATCGCAACACAGTGGTGTAGAACCAACCCAACCACACTCCCAACCACTCACAAAGCATGGCATCCTACTTGACTGTTGCAGCATTCTTCCGCTCAAAGGATGTTTGTGTATTCCCTGATGCAGAATTAGAAGTTAATCCAATAATTAGGGATGTTTTAAGGATGTCACAAGAGTTCTTAAACATGCTGTGAGTTAGTTTGAACTGTGTCCATTTAGTTAGGGCGCGATCCAAAGCATTTGGGAGCTGTTATGTCCAACATTTCCTCATGGTTTAAAAGTGATATTCTATTTATTGGTGTTTTCAATTTGTATATAGTTGTTAGAAGTGAAAGAGTTGTGTTACAATATCTCTATCATCACAGCTCAACATAAAAACCATGGAATGGAATGTGACATGTGACATGTATGAAGTTCCCCTGATTAGGTTTCCAGGGCACACATTATGCAGATCCAAGACAAACGTGACTTGAGTGATCGAACACGGAAGATTGAATTAGTGAAGAAATGCTGTTAGACTATAAAATAAGAAAATGCTTCAGAACGCCCCAATCCGAGCCTGGGAAAGTCTGAGAAATTGTTTAAATCCCCAGGGAGCTTTCCACAGTAATCCCCCTCTCGGTTCTCCACACCGGTTGGTCCCGTTGGTGTCACCCAGGTCATGTGACAAAGGCGCTGACCTCAGTTTCTCTGAGCTGGTCTGACCCGCCTCCACAAAGCATCTTATTGGTTGTTGAAGGACACACACCTTTCCTGTAATGACTGTCCTCAGACTGTTCAGATTTGTCCCTTCCCTGGTAGATAGATTACTTGTATTAGGGGAACCCCAAGGGCCACTAACACAAAGTTAAATAATGCCTGTCTATACTCATTTTTCCATTTGTGTATGTGTGCGTCTGTAAATGTGTACAGGCTTGTGTGTGTGTGTGTGCGTGTGTGTGTATGTGTGCGTGTGCATGCTTGTGCATGTGTGTGTGCATGCCTGTGGGTACGTTGATGTGTATGTTTTTGCGTATTGTGTGTGAATGAATCTCTATGTGGTTTTTAGCTGTATAAGTGTGTATTTCTGTTTTTGTTTGGATGTGTTTAAGGTTTGTGAGTGTGCATGTTTTATTGTGACAGTTTGAGTGGGGCTATCTTCCCTGCCAAGTCTTTGAAGTGGATGTAAAACCATAAAGACCCTCTTGTTCTCAGTCTCTTCAAAGATGGAAGGGAGTAGTCAGAGAAGAACAGATTTGTACACTATTTACTTTTTACATTTCTGCATTCCTTCAATCACTGAAATTAATGAATCCATAAAACACAGCTCAGTGTTCACTGCAAATTGATGAAACTGTAACAAATGTGAGAGTGAGATGTCAGATACGCCTGAATAGGATAAAATAGTGGGCAAGCCTGAATAGGATCATATACTGTGTAAACCTGAATAGGATAAAATAGTCTGAATAGGACAAAATTATATAACATTAATAACACATTTTGAAGCAATTTTCATTCTTAAGTTCCTGTCAGGGGGAAAGGGGAAAGTAAAGTCCTTGAAAGACTTGATTATTGATGTAAGTTGATTCTCTCTTCTTCATTTATAGCAATAACTACTCTGATGAAGTAGTGATCATTACTTTTTATTTTGTGAAAACATATTTGTAAAAAGTGACTTGTCACCCATTTCTTCCATCAATTCAACACTTGAACTTGTTTGGAATTCAAATCAAGTGTTATGTGTCACATGCTTGGTAAACAACAGGTGTAGACTAACAGTGAAATGCTTACTGACATTCCCCTCTCAACAATACAGAGAGAGAAATAATAACACAAGGAATAAATACACAGTGGGTAAGGATAACTTGGCTATATACACAGGGTACCAGTACCGAGTCCATGTGCAGAGGTACAAGGTAATTGAGGTAGATATGTACATATAGGTAGGGGTAAAGTGACTGTTAACAGGATAGATAATAAACAGTAACAGCAGCATATGTGATGAGTCAAAAGAGTTAGTGCAAAAAGGGTCAATGCAGATAGCTATTTGGTTAACTATTTAGCAGTCTCGTGGCTTGGGGGTAGAAGCTGTTTAGAGTCCTGTTGCTTCCATACTTCTGGTACCGATACAGTACAGACTGCATCGGTACTGCTTGTCGTGCGGTAGCAGAGAGAACAATCTATTCCTCGGGTAGCTGGAGTCTTAGAAACATTTTAGGGCCTTCCCCTGACACCGCCTGGTATTGTAGTCCTGATTGGCAGGGAGCTCGGCCCAAGTGATGGACTGGGCAATTCACACTACACTCTGTAGCGCCTTGCGGTCAGAAGCCAAGCAGTTGCCATACCAAGTGATGATGCAGCCAGTCAAGATGCACTCAATGGTGCAGCTGTATAACTTTTTGAGGATCTGAGGGCCCATGATAAATTATTTCAGTCTCCTGGCGGGGAAAGGCTTTGTCACGTCTTCTTTACGATTGTGTGTGTGGACCATGTTAATTCCTTAGTGATATGAACAGCGAGGAACTTGAAGCTCTCGACCCGCTCCACTAAAGCCCTGTCGATGTGAATGGGGGCATGATCGGCCCTCTGTTTCCTGTAGTCCACGATCAGCTACATTGCCTTGCTGATGTTGAGGGAGACGTTGTTGTCCTGTCACCACACTGCCAGGCCACTGACCTTCTCCCTATAAACTGTCTCATCGTCATCTGTGATCAGGCCTACCACAGTCGTGTAAAAATATTCCATTGTCTTTGTCAGGTCTACATTGTGTAGACATCATTAGAAAAATAGGAAATTACTATAGAAAAAAACAATATTTCAGTTGTGTATATTACTTAGCTTTTATTTTATGACTTAATAATTTTTTTATCCTTAAAGTCATCATCTCATCTCTGCTCAGGCAAACTCATGGTGTATTCATAACAACATACAGGAACTTAAGTCCTTCTGTTCACCTGACTTAGAATTCCTTACAATCAAATGCCAACCATATTATCTCCCCCCTCAAGCAGATTCCACGACGGCCCTCAAGGAACATCACTGGGCTCTATGTAAACCGGAAACCAAATATCCTGAGGCTGCATTTATTGTAGCTGGGGATTTTAGCCAAGCAAATTTGAGAACAAGGCCACCTAAATTCTATCAACATATCGATTGCAGCACTCGCACGGGCAATACACTGGACCACTGCTACTCTAGCTTCCGCGAGTCGTTAATCATGAAGCATACACCCCCGCCCTTATTCTTCACAGAGAAATGTTTATTTCTGTCGGTGCAACGCATGAAGAAACCCGGTGGCTGTACCGACTCCGACAACATATCCCGCGAGAGCCATGTTTCCGTGAAACCATGAGACAATCTCTGATGTCTCTCTGGAAGGTAACCTTAATTTTGTCCGCCTTGTTGTCTAGAGACTGGACATTGACGAGTAATATACTCGAAAGCGGTGGATAGTGTGCACGCCTTCGAAGTCTGACAAGGAGGCCACTCCATCTACCTCTTCTGCGGCGACGTTGGTTTGGGTCAGTCTCTGGGATTAGATCCAATGTGGTGGTGGTCCAAACAAAGGATCCGCTTCGGGAAAGTTGTATTGCTGGTCGTAATGTTGGTAAGTTGACGTTGCTCTTATATCCAATAGTTCTTCCCGGCGAATTTGGACTCATCAGACCAAAGGACAGATTTCCACCGGTGTAATGTCCATTGCTCTTGTTTCTTGGCCCAAGCAAGTCTCTTCTTATTATTGGTGTCCTTTATTAGTATTTTCTTTGCAGCAAGACAACCATGAAGGCCTGATTCACACAGTCTCCTCTGAACAGTTGATGTTGAGATGTGTCTGTTTCTGGAACTCTGTGAAGCATTTATTTGGGCTGCAATCCGAAGTGCAGTTATCTCTAATGAACTTATCCTCTGCAGCAGAGATAACTCTGGGTATTCCTTTCCTGTGGCGGTCCTCATGAGAGGAAATGCCATCCTTGCGCTTGATGGTTTGTGCGACTGCACTTGAAGAAACTTTAAAAGTACTTGTAACGTTCCACATCGACTGACCTTCGTGTCTTTGCTTATTTGATCTGTCCTTCCACAATATGGACTTGGTCTTTTGCCAAATAGGACTATCTTCTGTATACCAACCCTACCTTGTCACGACAAAACTGATTGGCTCAAATGCATTAAGAAGGAAAGAAATTCCACAAATGAACTTTTAACAAGGCACACCTGTTCATTGAAGTGCATTCCAGGTGACTACCTCATCAAGCTGCTTGAGACAATGCCAAGCGTGTGCAAAGGGTGGCTATTTTGAAGAATTTGTTAACACTTTTTGGGTTACTACATGATTCCATATGTGTTATTTCATAGTTTTAGTCATATTTTTTTTCTTCATATTTTTTGTTTTCATTATTATTCTACAATGTAGAACATAGTAAAGAAAAATTTTGGAATGAGTAGGTGTGTCCAAAACTTGGACTGGTACTGTATATAAAAAAAAGATAAGAAGATGTGACTCTACAAACTTGTTTGATGCCTTTTATGTTTGTTTTGGTTTTGTTTCAGATTATTTTGTGCCAAATAGACATGAATAGTAAATAACATACAGTTGAAGTCAAAAGTTTACATACAATTAGGTTGGAGTCATTAAAACTCGTTTTTCAACCACTCCACAAATTTCTTGTTAAACAAACTATAGTTTTGGCAAGTCGGTTAGGACATATACTTTGTGCATGACACAAGTCATTTTTCCAACAATTGTTTACAGATAGATTATTTCACTTATAATTGACTGTATCACAATTCCAGTGGGTCAGAAGTTTACATACACTAAGTTGACTGTGCCTTTAAACAGCTTGGAAAATTCCAGAAAATTATGTCATGGCTTTAGAAGCTTCTGATAGGCTAATTGACATAATTTGAGTCAATTGGAAGTGTACCTGTGGATGTATTTCAAGGCCTACCTTCAAACTCAGTGCCTCTTTGCTTGACATTATGGGAAAATCAAAGAAATCAGCCAAGACCTCAGAAAAATTATTTGAAGCAATTTCCAAATGCCTGAAGGTACCACGTTCATCTGTACACACCATAGTATGCAAGTATAAACAACATGGGACCACGCAGCCATCATACCGCTCAGGAAGGTGATGCGTTCTGTCTCCTAGAGATGTACGTTCTTTGGTGCGAAAGGTGCAAATCAATCCCAGAACAACAGCAAAGGACCTTGTGAAGATGCTGGAGGAAACAGGTACAAAAGTTTATATATCCACAGTAAAACGAGTCCTATATCCACATAACCTGAAAGGCCGCTCAGCAAGGAAGAAGTCACTGCTCCAAAACCGCCAAAAAAAAGCCAGACTATGGTTTGCAACTGCACATGGGGACAAAGATTGTACTTTTTGGAGAAATGTCCTCTGGAATTAATCAAAAATAGAACTGTTTGGCCACAATGACCATCATTATGTTTGGAGGAAAAAGGGGGAGGCTTGCAAGCCAAAAAACACCATCCCAACCGTTAAGCACGGGGGTGGCAGCATCATGTTGTGGGGGTGCTTTGCTGCAGGAGGAACTGGTGCACTTCACAAAATAGATAGCATCATGAGGGGTGAAAATGATTGTTATTATTATTTTATTTCACCTTTATTTAACCAGGTAAACCAGTTGAGAACAAGTTCTCATGTACAACTGCGACCTTTCTAAGATAAAGAAAAGCAGTGCGACACAAACAACAACACAGAGTTACACGTGGAATAAACAAGCGTACAGTCAATAACACAATAGAAAAAAATAAAGTCTATATACAGTGTGTGCAAATGGCGTGAGGAGGTAAGGCAATAAATAGGCCATAGTAGCGAAGTAATAACAATTTAGCAAATTAACACTGGAGTGATAGATGAGCAGCTGGTGATGTGCAAGTAGAAATACTGGTGTTCAAAAGAGCAGAAAAGTAAATAAGGTAGGTAGATTGGGTGGGCTATTTACAGATGGGCTATGTACAGCTGCAGCAATCAGTTAGCTGCTCAGATAGCTGACGTTTTAAAGTTAGTGAGGGAAATATAAGTCTCCAGCTTCAGTGATTTTTGCAATTCGAACTTGAAGGGAAGGTGGCCAAAGTAGGTGTTGACTTTGGGGATGACCAGTGAGATGTTCCTGCTGGAGCACATGTGTGGATATATTGAAGCAACATCTCAAGACATCAGTCAGGATGTTAAAGCTTGGTCTCAAATGGGTCTTCCAAATGGACAATGACCCCAAGCATACTTCCAAAGTTGTGGCAAAATGGCTTTTAGGACAACAAAGTCAAGGTATTGGAGTGGCCATCACAAAGCCCTGACCTCAATCCTATAGAAAATTTGCGGGCAGAACTGAAAAAGCGTGTGCGAGCAAGGAGGCCTACAAACCTGATTCAGTTACACCAGCTCTGTCAGGAGGAATGGGCCAAAATTCACCCAACTTATTGTGGCAAGCTTGTGGAGGGCTACCCGAAACGTTTGAACCAAGTTAAACCATTTAAAGGCAATGCTACCAAATACTAATCAAATGTATGTAAACTTCTGACCCACTGGGAATGTGATGAAAGAAATAAAGGCTGAAATAAATCATTCTCTCTACTATTATTCTGACATTTCACATTCTTAAAATAAAGTGGTGATCCTAACTGACCTAAAACAGGGAATTTTTACTAAGATTAAATGTCAGAAATTGTGATAAATTGTGATAAACTGATAAACAGAGTATTTAGCTGAGGTGTATGCAAACTTCCGACTTCAACTGTAACGTCATTTTGGAGTCACTTTTTGTAAATATATTTCTACACACCTCTACATTAATAATGTGGATGCTACCATGGTTACGCATAGTTCTGAATGAATCATGACTAATGATAAGTGAGAAATTACAGATACACAAATATCACACCCCCAATAGTTTTTTTGTGCCCTTTTTTTTTGGTCTCACTAACTTTTTCGGGCACCACCTTATTTTTTTTAAAGATCCATGAGCTTCCGTTCTGACTGAGTGACTGACAGAGAGTCAGAGAGTGTCTCACTCTCTTCGATGGTGTGCGTTTGACTTCGAATGTGAATTTGCGCCACCTCAGCTCAGAAAACTGGGCCGGCGCCTCTTGGTAAGGGGGCCTGCTGTTGCCCATTGATCAGCCAAAAACTCAATATAGATTATTATGACAACAGAGATTAAGTAAAAGCTGTCCATGTTAGTTTTTTATTTATTTTTAAATAATGATAAAAAAAAACTTGAGAATTCCTTAACATTAGAGGTCACTGACCAGCTGTTGTTAACGAAGAGACACACCTCTCCTACCCAAGGCTGCAGTCCGGGCTTGATGATGCATGGAAAAACCAGCAAGATGTATATCATAGGAAATTATGGAGGAGACATTATGTACAAAACACTGTAAAAAAGCACACAAAATAACGGGTAACTGCTATACACTGCAGCGCCATCTCACCATCTCGTCTGGTGATTGTGCAAATTCAACATGTGCAAATCATCATTTGAGCTAAGCCCTCTGATTCTTATCGAGGAATTTCCGCTACCAACCGTTGAGATTTTATAGTTGAGTATTTACCGATAATGGTGAATTTTTTCAATGAAGTGACGACAGAGGATGTGTAGATTCAGGTTTCTTCTCAATGATAAGTCAACACAATTGAAGGTTGAAAGGATGATGAGGCACAGAAGGCCAATTCAGATCCTCCCTCGTTCTCCCCAAAGTGCACTCTCTTTCATTCCCCTCATGTATTTAAAAATAATTTGATTGTTCTAATAATATATGCCATTAAGCAGACATTTTTAAACAAAGCATCTTACAGTCATGTGTGCATGCATGTTTTGCAAATGGGTGGTCCCTGGAATCAAACCTACTCTCCTGGTGTTGCAAGCACCATGCTCTACCAATTGAGCTATAGAGGTACCGAGCATAGAGTACACCAAACCAATTTCTCTAAATCCTTGGGTGGTGAAAGAGTGTACACTTTGGAGAGGAGGAGAATCGGAAACCAGGCAATATTTTTCAGTTTAAAGAGAACAGACTGGTCCCTAGGCCAGAGCCACTTCCCTCTCTGTTCCCTAAGGGGATAACTGTCATTACAACCTCTGGAACAGGTGTCTGGGGGTCTCTGAGCACACCAGGGAGTGTGACCACAGCAGGCCTGTGTGTGTTTGTGTTTGTGTGTGTGTGTGTGTGTGTGTGTGTGTGTGTGTGTGTGTGTGTGTGTGTGTGTGTGTGTGTGTGTGTGTGTGTGTGTGTGTGTGTGTGTGTGTGTGTGTGTGTGTGTGTGTGTGTGTGTGTGTGATGGTGTGTATGTGCATGTGCGTGCAAGTGCGCGTGTGCGTATACGTGCATGCATGCTTGTGTGTGTGTATGTGTGCATGTTCGTGCATGTGCGCGTATACGTGCATGCATGCTTGTGCGTGTTTGTGTGTGTGTGCATGCGTGTGTTTTTGTGTCTACCCACAGACTCCCACAGACAAATATTTCCCATGTTGTCTGATCTGGGAGTGATTCCTCTTGAGGTCACGTCCAGATGGAGTTCTAGAACTGTGTCAGTGTTCCGGGAACACTGGGGTGGGAGGTGATTCCGCTTTCAGACCCTATAAAAATTCCATAAGATTCATATCAGCAATGGGATCACTGAGAAAAAGATGAACATTCTAACATCAATATCAACAAAAAAAGTACATGTGAACTGCAGCGATTGCTATTTTGAAAACTCTATCTGAGGGTACCATGCTCTTCGGTCAAGTCATGTAACATCTAAAAAGGCACAAAAAAAGCTATTCTATTTTAGTCCTATGACCTGACATTTGGATGTTATTACCGCTGAGACCCAAGCTATATAGCTTGTTACGACATGTTATAAAAGAACAGTGATTAGATCTCTCAGATTAACAAAGACCTTGCATTGTTTAGTAAGTCAGACACTATTGATTACCAACACCCTAGTTACAGCTCTGATATAGAAGTTACAGAAACAGAATAATGTTTGAATTTGGCCATAAAATCATAATCGCGCAAATTTTAAACATCAAACATGTGAAATGATCAATCAAACAATTATCTTCCGACCTCAGACAGTAAGGTATGGAACGTCACGTAATGCTTTACGAATCTGTGTAAAGCCTAGGAAAGCCTAGGAATTTCCTAATATACTGTGTGTAAACTGTGAGTACTGTGGAATCTCCCCAACAGCATGTGCTTTAAAAACTAGGACAGCCATCATTTATCTCATCAAGTCATCAAGTTCTCATCAAGAAATGAGGGAAAAACAATGCGCACATGTGTGGGACTGTATACGTGTGTGTGTGAGTGTGTGCGCATGCTTGTGTGTGTGCTTGTGTATGTGTGTATGTTTCAGAGATAAGATGCACAGGCATTTCTCGGACGCCTCAGGCATTCGACCCTTTCGCTCGTCCAAGAGAAGACGACATTTCCTGTTTCTGAGTCAGAAGAGGCCGAAGAGGCGTTTACTGTTTGTACACATGTTCATCGGACTCCCTACAGTAGTCACTACACGTTTGGAATGGACGAGTGCTTGAGATTCTATAGCAATTGAGATAACTCAATATTACACAAGTTATAAAAAGGTTAGACTGCAGTTGTCTTTCCTCTTTCTTTGTCTTCTCACATGTTTCTGTGCATGCATGCTCATCTGTGTGGGTGTATGTGCATGAGAGCTCTTTCATTTGAGGTGCTATATTGTTTAGGACATGAAGTTTAATCTAGGACAACCCTTTGGGAACAGTCATAAAGAGGCAGAGACATTTATGGCTGAAATGATGCTCATAATCATCTTTATGCTTTGATGTGCGGTTTTAACATAAGCTTTAGAGGAACAAGTCTCAACAGTGTTAAAGTATTCCCCTCCGGCAGCTCAGAGAACACATTATGAGTTTTACATCCCTCTGCCTTCCTTCAGAGAGAGCGAGAGTGTGTGTGTGCGGGGTGTGAGTGCATGCGTGTGTGGTCTACACTGTGCACTTGTGTGTGTATGTGTGTACATTGTAAGGTTCATCACCAATCTAAACCATGCCTTGTTGGCCCTTCTCCAGGCTGTTCTAGCTACATGGCTCAGTGACTACAAGTACTGTATGTATGAGCCCAACTATTTGCTCTGTTTCAGTACTGACTCTGGCTGACAACAGGTTCATATTTACATTTTGTTGTTGAAACCTTTTGGGACATCAGGTTGGGATTTTACTTTGCATGCTGACAGTGTAAAAGAGAACAGCATTACTCAGTAAATATATGTACAGTTCCCTTGATTGTCTGGGATTCAGAAAACCTGATACACAAGACACAGTCTAAATCTACCAAAGCATCAATTGCATTCTTTCAGCGTTCAACACCATAGCGCCCACAAAGCTCATCACAAAGCTAAGGACCCTGGGACTAAACACCCCCCTCTGCAACTGGATCCTGGAATTCCTGACGGGCCGCCCCCATGTGGTAAGGATAGGCAACAACACGTCTGCCACGCTGATCCTCAACACGGGAGCCCCTCAGGGGTGCGTGCTCAGACCCCTCCTGTACTCCCTGTTCACCCACGATTGCGTGGCCAAGCACGAATCCAACACCATCATTAAGTTTGCAGACGACACAACGTTGGTAGGCCTGATCACCGACAACGAGGAGCCATCCTATAGGGAGAAGGTCAGAGACCTGGCAGTGTGGTGCCAGGACAACAACCTCTCACACAACTTGATCAAGACAAAGGAGCTGATCATGGACTACAGGAATAAGAGGGCCGAACACGCCCCAATTCACATCAACAGGGCTGTAGTGAAGCGGGTCAAGAGTTTCAAGTTCCTTGGTGTCCACATCGCTAACATACTATCATGGTCCAAGACAGTTGTGAAGAGGGCACGACAACGCCTTTTCCCCCTCAGGAGACTGAAAAGATTTGTCATGGGTCCCCAGATCCTCAAAAAGTTCTACAGCTGCACCATCGAGAGCATCTTGGCCGGTTGCATGACATCCTGGTATGGCAACTGTTCTGCATCCTGAAGCCTTCTTCACAACAATTGAACCACAAGGCGCTACAGAGGGTAGTGCGTTCTACCCAGTACATCACTAGCGCCAAGCTTCCTTCCAATCGTGACCTCTATACCAGGCGGTGTCAGGGGAAGACCCCAAAACATGTCAAAGACGCCAGTCACCCAAGTCATAGACTGTTCTCTCTGCTACCACATGGCACAATTAATCAAAGTCAAACATGTACAGTCATAGCCAAAAGGTTTGAGAAGGATACAAATATTAATTTTCATAAAGTCTGCTGCCTCAGTTTGTATGATGGCAATTTGCATATACTCCAGAATGTTATGAAGACTGATCAGACGAATTGCAATTAATTGCAAAGTCCCTCTTTGCCATGCAAATGAACTGAATCCCCAAAAAACATTTCCACTGCATTTCAGCCCTGCCACAAAAGGACCAGCTGACATCATGTCAGTGATTATCTCGTTAACACAGGTGTGAGTGTTGATGAGGACAAGGCTGGAGATCACTCTGTCATGCTGATTGAGTTCAAATAACAGACTGGAAGCTTCAAAAGGAGGGTGGTGCTTGGAATCATTGTTCTTCCTCTGTCATCCATGGTTACCTGCAAGGAAACGTCATAATCATAATTGCTTTGCACAAAAAGGCTTCACAGACAAGGATATTGCTTCCAGTAAGATTGCACCTAAATCAACCATTTATCGGATCATCAAGAACTTCAAGGAGAGCGGTTCAATTGTTGTGAAGAAGGCTTCAGAGTGCCCAAGAAAGTCCAGCAAGCACCAGGACCGTCTCCTAAAGTTGATTCAGCTGCCGGATCGTGGCACCACCAGTACAGAGCTTGCTCAGGAATGGTAGCAGGCAGGTGTGAGTGCATCTGCACGCACAGTGAGGCGAAGACTTTTGGAGGATGGCCTGGTGTCTAGAAGGGCAGCAAAGAAGCCAATTCTCTCCAGGAAAAACATCAGGGACAGACTGATATTCTGCAAAAAGTACAGGGATTGAACTGCTGAGGACTGGGGTAAAGTCATTTACTCTGACGAATCCCCTTTCCAATTTTTTGGGGCATCCGGAAAAAAGCTTGTCCTGAGAAGACAAGGTGAGCGCTACCATCAGTCCTGTGTCATGCCAACAGTAAAGCATCCTGAGACCATTCATGTGTGAAGTTGCTTCTCAGCCAAGGGAGTGGGCTCATTCACAATTTTGCCTAAGAACACAGCCATGAATAAAGAATGGTACCAACACATCCTCCGAGAGCAACTGCTCCCAACCAATCAGGAACAGTTTGGTGACGAACAATGCCTTTTCCAGCATGATGGAGCACCTTGCCATAAGGAAAAGGTGATAACTAAGTGGTTCGGGGAACAAAACATCGATATTTTGGGTCCGTGGCCAGGAAACTCCCCAGACCTTAATCCCATTGAGAACTTGTGGTCAATCCTCAAGAGGCAAACAAACACCCACAAATGCTGACAAACTCCAAGCACTGATTATGCAAGAATGGGCTGCCATCAGATGTGGCCCAGAAGTTAATTGACTGCATGCCAGGGCAGATTGCAGAGGTCTTGAAAAAGAAGGGTCAATACTGCAAATATTGACTCTTTACATCAACTTCATGTAATTGTCAATAAAAGCCTTTGACATTTGTGAAATGCTTGTAATTATACTTCAGTATTCCATAGTAACATCTGACAAAAATATCTGAAGTCACTTAAGTAGCAAACTTTGTGAAAATTAATATTTGTGTCATTCTCAAAACTTTTGGCCACAATTGTAGAGCTATTAAACATCAGACTGGTTTAATAGATATGTGTATCACAATACAGAATTTTTGTGTTTTCTTTGCTATACAATGTGTGTATGAGTGTGTGTGCTTGCGTTCATGTGTGTTTACACTACCTGCACTGACCTGAAGCTATCACCTCCCTGTGCATTTAATGGACCATATCTATGTATCCTGTTATCAATCTGTAGAAAGAAAAGGAGATAAAGATTGAAATAAAAAATGAACAAACTATCTTTCTGCACCACAAACTTGGCACAGAACATCCAAAACACCTCCTCCAACTCTCTCTATCTCCATCTCTCCCCATCTCTCTCTATCTCCATCTCGCCCACATATCGCTTTCTCCCTCTTTCTCTCCCTCTTCTTAATCTTCTTCTTCTTTTCCTCTTTCTCTCTCTCGCTCTCTCTCTCATCTCTCTCTCGCTCTCTGTCTTTCTTAATAATCTTCTTCTGGTAACAACTTCTTCTACTTCTCTCTCTGTTCATATCTCGCTCCCCCATCTCTCTCCCCCCCATCTCTCTCTCGCTCTCTCTCTCTCTCCCTCTCGCTCTCTCTCTCTCATTCTTCTTTCAGTCACCTGTCTTTCGTCTTCTCTGATGCTTCCATTTTGGCTGTCATTTCCACCCACGGCCATTCAACACTAGAATAAATCAAAACAAAAGAACAAACAGCTACCTACAAGGACACTGTTAAAACAGTGTTCAAATAAACGGGATGCCAAGTGTCAAAAATAATAGTTGCAATTTTATCTTTCTTTTTGCCTCTCTTTCTGATTGCTTCAGGCACTCATCTGGTACACACATTCATTATCCAGCAAAAATATAAATGAAAGCTGGGGATCTTGTATGTGGTAAAACATCGCTTTTCCACAGTGTCTTATAGCATAATAAAAAAATACCTCAGATGGGATACAATGACAGTGCACTTTGTCGACAATGCATCTTTTAAAAGGCAATGTGCCTGCGTTTGCGGAGACCACATTCACAGTAAATGCTGCATAATTTGGCTCAATCGGAAATGACCTTTAAATGGCACAATCGACAAAGTGCTATAGATTGAATCCTGGCCCTTGGCTCAATAGATCTATGTTTGTATCTCTTTTTATCTGTTTCTATCTGATTTGATCTATTACGTAAGAGGAAGAGCAGAGGATGTGTGGCTGTGTAGAAAGAGGAGAGTTGTGTACTGTACAGTATGTCTCAGCTGTACTGATCAATCATCAGTGTTCGGTGGAACCAATTTCTAACAAACTAACTTCATAGGACCACTTTAAGCCATACACTCCACAGAGCTGGGCTTTATGGAAGAGTGGTCAGGAAAAAGCCATTGCTTAAAGAAAACAATATGCAAACACGTTTGGTGTTCCCCAAAAGACAAGTGGGAGACTCCCCAAACATATGGAAGAAAGTACTCTGGTCAGATGAGGCTAAAATTGAGCTTTTTGGCCATCAAGGAAAACGCTACGTCTGGCGCAAACCTAACACCTCTCATCACCCCGAGAACAGTGAAGCATGGTGGTGGCAGCATCATGCTGTGGGGATGTGTTTCATCGGCAGGGACTGGGAAACTGGCCAGAATTGATGGAATGATGGATGCCGCTAAATACAGGGAAATTATTGAGGGAAACCTTTTTCAGTCTTCCTGAGATTTGAGACTGGGACGGAGGTTCACCTTCCAGCAGGACAATGACCCTAAGCATACTGCTAAAGCAACTCTCGAGTTGTTTAATGGGAAACATTTAAATGTCTTGGAATCTCAGACCTCAATCCAATTGAGAATCTGTGGTATTCCTGAAAGATTACTGTACACCAGTGGAACCCATCCAACTTGAAGGAACTGGAGCAGTTATGCCTTGAAGAATGGTCAAAAATCTCAGTGGCTAGATGTGCCAAGCCTATAGAGACATACCCCAAGAGACTTGCAGCTGTAATTTCTGCAAAAGGTGGCTCTACAAAGCATTGACTTTGTAGGGTGAATAGTTTTAAGCAAGCTTAAGTTTTCTGGGGGGGGCTTCACAATAAATAAAAAAATTGCATCTTCAAAGTGGTAGGCATGTTGTGTAAATCAAATGATACAAACCACCCAAAAATGTATTTTAATTCCAGGTTGTAAGGCAACAAAATAGGAAAAATGCCAAGGGTGAATACTTTCGCAAGCCACTGTATTGTGACAGATTTTCAGTATAGGCTTTAGATTGTAAGTAACAAGAATATAACAGAGAACTGTTCAACATAATACAAACTTAAACATCAACAAACATTGTAGCCTACCAGGAAACAGGAGTTTAATTAAGAAGCAGTCCTATATCATATATGTTTTTATTAAACAATCATTATTATTATTAATAATTAATAAAGATGATTAATAATTGATTCTATGTAGAATGCTTCTGCTCTATAGGGAATATCATATTTAGAGAGTAGGTGCATTTATAATGAATTTAGACCCATGTCTGCATCTTGCTGATCAGTAATGTTGTTCTCCTATAATCATATTACTACAGGCTAGCCGGCCCTATGGCTGTCATTGCATTTCATGGTAGCCTAGTGGTTAGAGCGTTGGACTACTAACTGAAAGATTGAAAGATCGAATCCCCGAGCTGACAAGGTAGAAATCTGTCGTTCTGCCCCTAAACAAGGCAGTTAACCCACCGTTCCTAGCCTGTCATTGAAAATAAGATTTTTGTCTTAACTGACTTGCCTAGTTAAATAAAGGTAAAATAAAAAATTCATCAGTCTTTTTGTAACGCACAATTCAATTAGATGAACTGAAAACCATTAAAAAGCCATTCCACTATAGATTAAACAGATTACATATACTCATCACGATCGATTTACATACAGCAGAAGGCACAGAATGTCATTTGAAATATTTCCAGTGTAACTCATCCAAGAAATTGCCTTTTAATAATCATGAGGTAGCAATTATCTATGAAATATACACAGGGCCGACTCCAGGCATAAGCGACATAAGCGGTCGCTTAGGGTCCCTCGGCCGCTAAAGGGGTTCCCGACCAAAAACTAAGTTGGGGTCCAAACTTACTGTTGAGAGTTAGAATAGGTACACGTTCAAAATGTGGTTGTGTATCGGCACTTTTTCTCTTGTTTTGTCAGTCACTCAATTAGCCATGTCAGCTAACCATTTTTTGATTGGTAAGTTAGTGTAGCCAGTTATCTAAATGTGTAGTAATCATAGTCGAATACCGACGTGCCCAGGGGCCCTGACCTCCAGTGGGGCCCCAATTGATTTTGTTAGTCATTCTCACTCAGATAACATTAACATGGCATAAGTCATGGCAAAATGTGTAGAATTACAGGAAATGTGCTTTAAAACGGCAAAATATGATCTGCCCCATGGCAAAATTTGTAGAATTGAATGAAATGTGTCATAAAATTGCCACGTTTTCTCTCCGACCAATAGCAAAATGCAGGAAATTAACTAATTAAAAATGTCTCTTCCACATGGCAAAATTTGTAAAATTGCCTGACATTTGTTATACAATGGCAAAAAAAATTCTCCGCCTGCTGGCAAAATGTGTAGAAATGCAGAAAACCTGCTTTAAAACTGCAACCAAACCTTGCTTAGGGCCCCCAAAATGCTAGAGCTTGCCCTTCAAATATACCACATCAACTCAGAGGATTTCTTACTCAAAGACAACCCGAAATATAAACAGAAAAACATGAAACAAATGTTGCTAATTATCTATTGCACATGTGGACTATGACTGGATTCACTGGGAAAAGGGTGTGTGTGAGTGAGAGTGTGTGCAGTTATGTGCATGTGTGTGCATGCGCATGCTTGTGTGTCGGAGAGAATGTCTGTCTATTCTCTTTGTTTGATCTTTGAAGCTGTGTTTGCTCTGGACAGAAGGGGTATGTTCTGACCCACTTCCTCCATCATACACTGACCTCATTTCCTGTGGAAACAGGTGAGCTTCCTGTCCCTTCGAGTAATGCTACGATCCACATCCTTGCAAAACACAATATTCATCTTTCACTGCCTACTAAAAGTAGGGAAACTAGAATTGGAATAGCGTAAAACTTTATTGGTTTGTCATGAATAGTGGCAAATAATGGAAACACAGACCACTCTCTGGTGATAAACGATACAGAGAGAGAGAAACAGACGGACAGACAGACAGACAGACAGACAGACAGACAGACAGACAGACAGACAGACAGAAGGCCAAGAGAAAAATCGTTCTGCTCACATCTGTCAGACTTTTACTGGGCTTTGCAAGAAAAGCAAAACAGAAATCATTTAATTTGGAGCAAAAAGAAACATTGCTCAAGCAGCCCTCTGTGTTGATATACCACACGCCATTGGAACTGCAGTCGGGAACCTTAAAGGGCCAGTAGCGATTCTCTGTCCCTATAATCCTGGTTCTCATTATCAATTAAATGACTGTAACAGATCCAAAAACAGCCCACTGTGAAGAACAGTGGAGTTATGAAACATTATTCCTTCAGATTTTTTATCCCACTAGATTACTGTTTCTAATGACATCTAATGAACATTCAACCATGCAGGCTTTTGTTTGTTTGGTTATGTTACATCATGCAAGGAGATGCATAATCCCCTGGCCTGCTGAATGAGTGTGTGAGTGTTTTAGCTATACAAGGGGCTATTAGGACCTGCTGCAGAGTGATGAAATATTTGCAGAGAGAAACAAAGCACTTCCTGTTTGACTAGAGCCACATGCACTGCCAGTTTCCTGTGTCAGACCAAAGTGGCTCTGGTCCAGGGTGAACTCTAAGCTGACAGGAAAGCTAACCGCTCTATTGGGTCACTGTAAAGCCAGGGTCAAAGGTCAGAGGTCAAAAAGAATGTCACCCATCTTCGTTAAAATCGATGAAAGTGAGGCTAAAGAAAACAAGCATTTCATTAATCAAAACAAATGGGATATTGTGGCGCTGTCATAGCTGCTGCTTAGCGCGTTGTGTATTACCACTAGCTAGGCATCTATGTGTGTCCAGCCCTGGCTACAGAGCCATGGTCTTTCATGGTCCATCGCCAAGAGTGTGAGAGAATTGGAATGGCTTTAACAATCTCAACAATCACTCACAGTAAGTTGATTATTTTAGATTTATGCTGTTCTGGTGCTCTTGTACAATATGCTGTATGCTGTATTCAGTTGATGATGCAATCACTAATAACATGAAAGAAATGGATGTTATTCCTGAATAAGATGGAACCGTAGAGTTATGTTCAGTAAAATATGATTCCTCCTCATAAATCTCATATCCAAAGCAGCTTGGTTGATCCCCTCAAAAACATCCCTACATCTCTACTTGACCAGTCTGAGAGTGTAGGCCTTAGTTCCCCTTCAGTAAAGCTTTGCACGTACAGTATATTATCTAACCTTACCAGAATAGTATGATCGTAAAGCTTATGTGTTTTAGGTCTAGGAAGTACCTGACATCAATGCAGGAACAATGTTATTTTATTTTCACCCACCTAATCACTTAAACATTCCAACACACACACACACACACGCACACGCACATGCACACGCACACACACACACACACACACACACACACACACACACACACACACACACACACACACACACACACACACACACACACACACACACAGAGAGAAACACACACACAAGGCCATGCACAGACCTTTGGAGAGCTCAAAGTGAAAAAAGCCCGTTAGAACTCTATCTGTGCATGTGTCTGCACAAACACACACACACACACACACACACACGGACAAACACACACGGACAAACACACACAGACAAACACATACACACACACATGCTGTGTGAGGGAATGCAAGACCCTGGTCTGATTCATGTGTTAGGGGTCAGAGGTTATTGGTCAGGGGTCATCGAGGTGAATGTGAGGACGACAATAGCTGCCTCAGCTCAGCGTATCTCTCTCTTTATCTCCCTCTCTATTCTTTCCTTTCTCTAGCACTCCCACGCTGTCTGTATGTTTTGGGGAGGTGGCATTGTGGGGGTACACGCAACTCTGTCTGTAACTCAGTGGTGCTCGAATCAAGCTCACAGTAGCAGGGTTCGCTGTCACAATGTTGGAATCAGAATGTAGGAATGTTGGAGTCTAAGGTTAGTGGACTGATCCACAATCCTCAGGCCTGTAGGAGGTTGAACGTGACAGTTTTCCTTGGCAAAAAGTATTACTTTCTGGTCTCTGATCTTCTATGGACGTGTTGTAAATAAACACTGACAAGGACCACCCAGTGACAGAGGCCATTGTTCCTCTGTGTTCTTGTTGTCATAATATCCTTGTTTATTAACAAGTGTGTGCTGTGGAAACTATTTACTTCTGAATGGACGATAAACATATACATCGATGAGTCAGGTACTTAGTAAAAACAACAAATATATTAGCTAACTATCATCGCAACCATTTGGGTTGTATGTATCACACTGTTATCGCACCAGATGCGTGACAATTCTCTTTGTTGTGAGATCTAGTTGGATGTCTATTGACCATAGAGCAAATTGTTCAACAGGAAATTGAGATTGACACAGTTTAACAACCATCTAGTATTGTTGTTATAAAAAGTGACAGTTAATACCATCACAATTTAAGCAATGCAGAATCTTCCTCATGTGGATGTATTACATAAATTAAATTTTTAGCATTACATTTGAAGTTGACCCTTATCAGACATTGTGTTCTGATGTTTAGCAGCATGTATTCATATGAACTGGATTTCACAGGAACTGGATTTGCATTCTTGGCATGTGTTTATCATCCAGCAGCCAACAGGAGAGGTGCACCCCTCCAGATTAGATGATAGATTTAACGTTGGTGTCTTTTAGGATGAGACTCCCAGCTCCTTGTAATATTACAGCAGAACTTATTGGCTAGCAAATTGCATTGTGACACCACCAGATTAAAAAAAATTGCGCAACAAATCCTGGTTCTTTATCTTGCTGCGTGGTTGCTTTTTCAGTAGCTCATTCACATTAATGGCCAGGTTTGAGACCCTGATAGTTTATCATACCGTTACAACATTTTCATTTCCCAGAGTGCTTGGTTGTAAAACAAATGTAGCTATTGCCAAACAACAATGGAGATAGGTTACATCTCTTACAGTTCTTTACAAGCCCTTTGGCACTAATTTCAGAACCTTGTGGTCATTCTTCAAAACTCTAGACACAAAACTCAAAACGCTCATCACTTGTAACACAGGCTGTCCAATGTTCAAAACATTGCATTGTGCATTCATGTCTTTATAGAAACCTTGCACTTGCAGAATCATTGGTTCAAATAACTCATTAATCATGAAATACCATAAGAACATTCATTTAGATCACCCACACACAAGATACCGATAGTTTCACTGTGTAGTTGTTCGTTCAATCATTAAATATTGTAGTACAAAATATGTGATACATGTTTCATTTTGGTACT